>NW_026057577.1:104328007-104628007 GCF_023721935.1 Panthera uncia | reverse complement strand
CACCTCCTTTTCAAAGAGCAGCGAGGAGGTACAGTCCTGCCCCGTGCAAGGACCAGGAGCCTGAGGGCAATGGCAGTGATGGTTACTGAAATGTAGTTTTGCCTTCTGGAAATGGGAATGATAGTCTGCGCTGTGCTTAACTGCATGGGGCTGTATAAACACAGAATGGGCCAACTAGGGAAAAATGTCATAGAAACATAAGACATTCTTCTTTATAAAGGAAGGACATGACTGTTTTAGGATTAGCATCACCACTAACTTAGTTTGAAAGTTTACGTATTTCAGAGAAAATCTAGTAGAGATGCTTCTTGCTTTCTCAACCCTCCAATGTCTATGGGAGTTGAAAACCTTAATGGACCCCAACACAGATCTGTTCTCCTGAGTACGAACTTGGGAAGAAAGATTCCTGGAGACAAGTTAACTGGTTGTACCTTGGCTTTGACAACTCCATCTTCTGACAGATCTTATATACTAGTGTTCTCCAACAGGTTGAAAACAGAACAAACCTAGAGTGTCATGTGGCCAAGTGAGGTTTTTATTATTTATTTATTTATTTATTTATTTATTTATTTATTTATTTAGAGAGAGCATGCACTCACGAGCAGAGGAGGGGCAGAGAAAGAGGGAGAGAGAGAATCCAAAGCAGACTCTACACTGTCAGCACAGAGGCAGACGCAGGGTTCAATCCCATGAACCATGAGGTAGTGACCTGAGCAGAAATCAAGAGTCGGATGCTTAACTGACTGAGCCACCCAGGCGCCTCAGAGATTTTTCAAATAAATGTAAAAAAAAAGCACACAGCCAGGCCCTGGGTAACATTTGAGGGCCTAGGGCCAAAGTACAAATTGAGACCCCAGCTTGTAGCCTGCCACCTTTCTGTTCCCATCCCCAAGCTCTGTTCTGCCCTATACAGGGCCTTATGTGCATGTGTACGGATATCCAAGCTTTGTCTGCCATCGCTGCCCTCAAACTGCAGCCCTCTTGGCTAACCCACGGCCCTAGGGGTGCACACACCCGAGGTGCGGTCCACCCTCAGGGATGATACCAGAGAAAACATCAAACAGGCCTGAAAGGGGCTTGGGCTTTGGGAGCAAAGGTACTCAAGGCTGGTTCTAGAAGGGGAGCATAGGGTATGAGTGGGGGACACCTTGACCCTGTAGGTTCTTCAGCTGTTGGAACATCCCCCGGAGACCTTTGAAGTGCAAAGTCTGGGGCAGAGGCCTTGGTTACCTGTAAATGAGGACAGAGCTGCACCCAACTCTGTGGTTTATGTTCAGAATAGCATCTGGGGTGTAAGATAAAACCTGAAAGCTCTTCGGATAAAGAATTAACTGTAAGGAGCTGAGAATTTGGGGAGAGAAGAATGGATGAGAAGTCACGTAAATACGCTCTGTTCCCTTTGAAGTCACATGGCGCTCTGCCCCCACCACAGCTCCAGCTCAGTAAAGTCCCACCTGTGGCTGTTTCTGGCCATCACTGGAGGGTTTGGTTTTGATCCCATGTCTGACATGAACGCCTCACCTGAGCATCACAGTCTGCCACTTATGTGACAAGACACTGAAATGGCAAGATGACCCCATAAGCATTAAGATCCAAAGGTTTTTTTTTTTTTAACTTTTTTTTTTTTTAACATTTATTTATTTTTGAGACAGATAGAGACAGAGCATGAGCAGGGGAGGGGCAGAGAGAGAGGGAGACACAGAATCTGAAGTAGGCTCCAGGCTCCGAGCTGTCAGCCCAGAGCCCGATGCGGGGCTCAAACTCACGGACCTCAAGATCATGACCTGAGCCGAAGTTGGATGTCCAACCGAGTGAGCCACCCAGGCGCCCCAAGATCCAAAGGTTTTTAAGCAAAGTTTGCAAAAAAAAAAAAAAAAAATAGATTTTTCAGTTTCCAGTGACCATCAACTTCTTCATTTGTCAAGCAAGGTAAAATAAAGTGAAAGGAAAAGACAAGAAAGTCTACCAGGAAAGAGGATGGGTTGGCTGATACGAGTAATTGCAGGGGATATGAAAATCTGTCTTGCATTGCCTCTGGGCAGGCCACCTCCAAACAGCAAGGAGGGGACCAGAGGCAGGGGCAGTTCCTCCAGAGCTTTTTGGACTTTGCCTTCTCTGTGCCTGGCTAAAAACCTTGAGAGGAAGGGCCAAACTTCTTAACTGAATCACAAAATCTTCTTTTGTTGCTGTTCAAAGTCTCTTGCTCCACAACATGCACTGCCACCCAAGCACCCCCTTTCGGTCATCTAAGCTTCTGTGATAAAGCCAGACATCACTGACATTTCCTGCTTCCCTTTCACCAGGTGAACCTGTGCTTTGATCAGTTTGTCTACAAGCTGGCGGACCAGATCTTTGCTTACTACAAAGCCATGGCTGGCAGGTACGAGAGTCCCAGGGCCGTGAGCAACAAGCTTTCTTAGACTGCCACCTGTGAGACATAGTTTCCTGTTGTAAAAAACCTCTCTTCTTCTTTAGCACCTAAGGAAATTGGAGCGATCCTGTGGGCCTGGACTGGATGCTAAAATACGGAGAAAGGAAAATAGGCAGATTTGGTGCTGCACCTCATGGAGCTTACAGTCTAGTGGGGGGTAACAGACATTAATAAAAACTGATGAAAGCACAGTGACAAGGGAGGTTACATGCTCCCTGTGAAGGAAAAGTTCATGGGAATTTACGGATCTGTGACAGTTAAACCTGAACTAGTCTTTGGGGTGAGGAACTGGAAAAGCTATCCTGAGAAAGTAACATTTGAGTTCTTATCTGAAATTGGTAGGCATTAATTAAAAGTGAAGGATGGGACAGGAAATTGCAGGCAAAGGAACTGTTTGTGCAAAGTCCCTGTGGCAGAAATATATTGACAGCACACTTACTCCATAGGGCAGTTGAGACAATTAATGTGAATTAGTACATGTAAAGGCCTCGTTCACAGACCACAAGAAGAGGCAGGCTGCATGATGAAACTGAAGAGGTAGGCAGGGCTCAGGTGATGGGGCTTGTAGGCATTTACCTAGGAGGAATAGAATATCACGGGATGGTTTCAAAAGTATGACAGAGACTTCAGTTTTTACTTTTAAAAATTTGCCCTATTAAAAACATAAAAATGTGGAGAATGGATTGGTGGTGAGCAAGTAATGGGTATATAAATATAGGTCAGATAGGAGACCAGTGAGGAAGTTGTGGTAAGATACATGTCAAGTGTTCAAGGCTTGTTGGTGTTAATTGGCAGTGTGTGTTGATTTAGACGCCTGTGAATTCCTGGGTTGCAGGAACCCGTAACAGAACTGGTCAAGGAAATCTCAAAATAGGTGTCTCTCTTCTTATTGGAAATCCAAGTCTATAAACCAGTAATATCAAGAATAGTTACTTAACCAACAGAAATTATTTTTCTTTCTATGCAAGGAATTTGCGTCATTTTGCTTTTGACGGCTAGAGTTGCTCTGACATATTTCAAAGAGAAGCTGATGTACAGAGCACACAAGTTCCTGTTAACAGAGAATGCACATCCAATGAAGTGAGCTGCTCTTAATGATGGAAAATACTTTCTGGGAAAACACACCAAACACATAGTCTTTCACAAAGTAATCACTTAGCACGTGTCTGGGTTGAATGAGAAGTGGTTAGAACAGTGAGTAGGGCTTCCAGTGTCTCTAAAATAATTCTCATTTCAAATATGCTGTGTACACAAACCCAGACTTGTCAAACCCTGATCCTCTGTATATTTAGTTTATAAAACATTCTTATCTAAAATACTGCCCTTAACCTATACTACTTACTCCCTACAAGGTGAATGTTTTCCAAAAATATGGGTGGCTGGGGGAGACTGAGAGAGGTTAGGAGAGTCCAAGAAAGCACGGGAAGGAAAGAATGATCTAAATCAGTGCTGTCCATTAGAAATATAGTGCAACCACAAATGTGAGCCGCACATGTAATTTTAAATTTTTTAGTAGCCATATTTTAAAAAGGAAAAATAAACAGGTGAAATTAATTTAAAAAGTGTTTTTAATGTTTATTTATTTTTGAGAGACAGAGACAGAGCACGAGCAGGGGAGGGGCAGAGAGGCAGACACAGAATCCGAAGAAGGTTCCAGGCTCTGAGCTGTCAGCACAGAGCCCGATGCAGGCCTTGAACCCACAAACCGTGATCATGACCTGAGCCCTTGACCTGAGTCAAGGCTTAACCGACAGAGCCATCCAGGCACTCCTAATTTTAATAATATATTTTCTATCATCCAATATATCTAAAATACAATTTCAACATGAAATCAATATAAAAACATTTTTTAATGTTTTTTATGTATGTTTGGGAGAGAAAGAGAGCAAGCGCATGGTGTGGGGGGTGGAGCAGGGGGCGATAGAGGATCTGAAGTGGGCTCTGTGCTGACAGCAGAGCCCGATGCAAGGCTTGAACTCACAAACCGAGATTTCGTGACCTGAGCCGGAGTTGGACGCTTAACTGACTGAATCGCCCAGGCACCCCGATACAAAAATTGTTAAAGAGATAGTTTTCATTGTTTTTTTTCCTAAGCCTTCAAAGTCTAGTGTGTGTTTTACACTTCCAGCACATCTCACCATGTTGCAGGTGGTCTGTGGGCTCCTGTAGCTGGTGGCTGCTCTCCATGCTGGACAGTGTACATTTAAATTATGTCACTTTCCTACCTAAAGCCTTTCAATGGCTGCCACTGACATCTAGAAAATACCTAGCTTTTTTACTGCAGCTGATGTAGTCCCACGTGATCTGGCCCCTAGATTAACTTTGTAAATTCCTTTTTTGCCCATTGGTCTCCAGCATGCCTGCCCTTTATCCATACAGACCAGCTTTTTTTTTTTTTTTTTTTAAATCCCAAAAACACCCCCCCCCCAGATCTTTCCATTTTTAGCATTTAGGTGTCCATCCAGCAAAATTGCTTTAGAGTCGCTGTCTTTGACCTCCGAATACCAAATGATCCTGTGTTGTTATTTTCAGAGCACGATTACTCTGCATTCTGTACCTCAGTGTGAAAGATAATAATAGCACATCTAACTCATAAGGTTGTCGTGAAATTTAAAATGCCTGTGTACATGCATGTGTGTGCCTGAGAAGTAGTAAATACTATGCAGTATTTTCTCTTGCATGAAATTATTTATCTTCTCCGTTTATTTATTTAGTTGTCAGTGTCTTTACCAGAAGTAAGCTCCGTGAGGACAGGAACCTTGTATCCCCAGTACGAGAATGTTCCCTGGGATATGGCAAGCATGCACTCAGTTGCTTTTTTGGTAAATGAATAAAAGAGGGAGGTGACTCAACTTCTGTGTTGCTTGTCTTTAACCTGGAAGTTCTGCTTTATGTTGAGCTTTTGTGGCTAAAAAGAAATCCGAACTTTGCTCTAAAGCAGAAAATAGTTTTATTTGAAATACATAAAATAACGCTTCATGAGTAGATCCTATGGTCTGAAACAGATGTGGCTGGGTGATTGGAAATCACTCACCATCATGTTTACTGGCCTTATTCAACTTTTATCCCTTCAGTGTCCTGTTGGATAAATGTTTTATGCTCTAAAGCAGAAAATAGTTTTATTTGAAATACATAAAATAACGTTTCATGAGTAGATCCTACAGTCTGAAACAGATGTGGCTGGGTGATTGGAAATCACTCACCATCATGTTTACTGGCCTTATTCAACTTTTATCCCTTCAGTGTCCTGTTGGATAAACGTTTTAGGGCCGAGTGTAAGAATTATGGAGTCATCATTCCATACCCGCCGTCCAACCGCTACGAAACGCTGCTGAAACAGAGACATGTCCAGGTATGGTGTAGAAAGCCGGAGCAGAGGTGGGACAGGTTAGAGAGTAGCTATGAAGTTAGTGGGGAGATCAGATATCAGGACTAAACACTCTCCACCCTGCGTACTGCCCATGTGGGTTTCTGACCGTGGTGGGCATAGCACAGCCACAGAATCATACAAATAACGAAGAGGCATTGGCATCGCGTGGTTCAAGTTCTAGGCTTCTCATTCTGCCCCTAGGACACTTCTGTGGCGTAGTAGCCAGCAGAGTCTTAGTCTTCTTGTCATAAGCTGTGGCTCACTTCTTTCCATCAGGACTGCCGCTCAGAAATGGGCAAATGCTGGTCTAAGGGAAGGCAGGCTACTTCATGCTTGAAATAAATTGTGTCAGCCAAACCCATGCTAGAAATCACAGTTTGGTCTTGTGAGGTTGGTTTCTGTTAACATTTGACTGCAAATGTAGAGGAAATGCTGCCAAGAGCTCAGAAACATCTCCCTGCTTTAAAATGTTAACATGAGCCAGGCAGGCAAAATACAAGATGCTCCAGCCACCCAACTCCTAAGCCCTGCTGTCAGCCAAGCAGTGGTGAAACGGCCTCTAGGCCATGACCTTTGTGTGCTTGGTACACAAGCACACTTGTGGGCCACGGTGTTTGTGGAGTAGACCCAGGTGAAGGGCCATGGCTGAGAAGTACCCCTGGTGGGGAGGAAAGGGTTACCCTGGAAACCCTGGACATTTTCACTGCTCTGAGAAATCAAAGCAAAACAGAATTATGAGAGAAAAAAGAACGAGCTTCACTTCTGTCAACAGCAGGAGCTCAATGCTTTTCCTTCAACCTCTCAGGAAATTACAGCTATTAGTTACTGATGCAGTCAGAATTAGCCACAGGACATTAAATACTGAGGGCTTTTATGTGCACATGATGGCTGTAAGGGGTCTTAGTTGGTAGAAAATTTCCCAAAAGGGAAATCGAAAAAAATAAAATAGTTAAGAATTAAATTTTAAAAAGTTAAGAATAATCCTTGGGCACCTAGTAAAGTGCAGTGCACACAGCAGGCACTCAGTAATTGTTTATTGCTGTTCGCATAGCATCTGCAATAATCCCCGTGTGTGTGCCCTGATGGAAATTATCCTAAGTTCTGTTTTCCATGCTGTAATCAGCCCTTCATTCTCGTGCTTCTACACTCATCCCCATAAGGGCACACAGGACAGATGCAGGAAGAACCTCAGGGCTAAATGTAGGAGGCCAGCGTCGCATGGGATGCCAGAGCCTGTCCTGAGCCTTTTCCTACAGTCTGAATGAATCACATTTTCGCTCCACTGTTTATATTTCAAATTGACAGGAAAGTTGAAAGAATAACACCATGAACATATATATACTCTGCAGACAGATCCATGATTATTAATGTTGTACCACATTTGCTTCACTTTCTCTTATATACTTATTTTTTCTCTCTCACAAATACAGTAAAAGAAATAAAATGGTTAAGAATAATTATTAGGCACCTACCAAAGTGAAATATATGAATATATGTGTTTGTGTATATACATATGTATATATGAGCCACCATGTATAAATATATGTGTTTGCACAAACACATATATTCATATATTTCACTTTGGTAGGTGCCTAAGGTGCCTATATATGTGTGTGCATGCACATGCACACACATACATACAGATATAAAAAGTGCAGATAAATAGTATATAAATATGTGAGTAGTGTGATATGTATACTATAAATACGGTGTATATATAGTAAGTAGTATATAAATAGTAAATAAATATATAATCTATAAATAGGAAATAAGTATATATAATATATAAATATATAGTATATATAATTTATAAAAATATATTTATATATAACATTAATATATATATGTTTAAATATACATGACCATTCAGCAAAACTGCTTTAGAGAGGCTTTCTCTGACTTCCTTTAAATATATGTACTCTTCTTAGCCATTCGAGAGAGTGATGACACTTCACTCATGAATACTTCAGCATGTATCTCCAAAGAATGAAGACATTGTCTCATAATCAAAATAGAATTATCATACTCAGGAAATTTGACAATACTCTTTTTGCATAGAGTCCCCATTTGTCCTAGTAATGTCCTTTATGCTTTCAATCCAATTTTCTATCAGTGCATTGCATTTAGTGGTCATGTGCCTGTGAGAACCTTAAGTAACTTTTCTCTCTGTCTCTTCCATGCAGTTGTTGGGTAGATCAATTGACTTAAACAGACTCATTACCCAGCGTATCTCTGCTGCCATGTATAAATCCTTGGACCAGGCCATCAGCCGTTTTGAGAGTGAGGACCTGACTTCCATCGTGGTAAGGGACAGGGGGCCCATGGGAGTTCTGGTCTGGGATTCCTTAGACTTGAAGCCTAGCTACAAGTGTTGTTAACCTAGTACTGAGCTAGTTAAAGAGAAGCAGTGAGTCTCTTTCCCAAATGAATACAGCAAGAAATGAATGAGAGTCACCTTACCCTCCTGATTGCCTTGAGATCTCTGAGATGACCAACGCGGGGGCACAGCTGCTTTTCCTTTGGGCTTCTACAGAATCAAGAAAGTAGGGGGGTGGTTCTGAGAGCTAGGGAAGGTTGCACAACAGTGAGGGTGTCATGGGTGTGCAGTAGTATAGGTCCCAGAAGGGCTCTGTGCTTGGTTTTTTAATGCTCTGCTGTTGCCATCTTAATTCTTAATAATTTTTTTAACAAGGGTCCCACTTTTCCATTTTGCACTGGGACCTGCATACTATGTAGTTGGTCCTGATGCACAAGCATGGGACAGGCCTACTTTCTTCTATTAAACAGTAATTTGAGCTACTCTCTGCTGACTCTTCTTCTCCAGGAATTAGAATAAACTTGATTGACCAGTCCTGAAGTGAATCAAAGGAGGACTTTAATGCTTTCAAAAGCAGATGAGTGGAAGGAATGAGAGAAATAAAAAATCACCATTAAAGCACCATGGTGACAATTGTTGTGAGCAAAATCCAGCAAAGAATGCTGAAATTAGTAGGCAGAGCTTTGAGAAGAATATTTTATGATTCCTCTTATTATGAGGTCCCTAGAGTAGTAAAATTCATAGAGACAGAAAGTGGGATTTTTATTACTGGGAACTAGGAAATTGGTGTTTAATGGGTACAGAGTTTTGGTTGAGGAAAATTAGTTCTGGAGACAGCTGGTGGTGATGGTTGCAAAATAATGTGAGTGTACTTAATGCCACAGAGCTATACACTTAAAAACGTTAAAGTGGGGGCACCTGGGTGGCTCAGTCCATTTGGCATCTGACTCTTAGTCTCTGCCCAGGTTATAATCTCACAGGTTCATGAGTTCAAGCCCTGTGTCAGGCTCTACACTGGCAGTGTGGAACCTGCTTGGGATTCTGTCTCTCCCTCTGCCCCTCCACCTGCGTTCTATCTCTCAAAATAAGTAAATAAACATTTTTTAAAAATGCTTAAGATGGTAAGTTTTATGTTATATGTTTTACTATAATTCTAAAAATTACTTGAAAATTAAAAAAACGAAGAAGCAGGATTCTTGCACACATTATCTTCTTCAAGATATTTATTAACTCCAAAGGGAAAAATAATAACTGTACACTGGGGAATCTTGGCAGATACCATCTTAACCAAGCATCAAAGATTAACATCACCAGTATTAACAGATATTCATGTATTCCCCGTTATGTATTCTTCTGTGGCATTCTTGCCAAAATGCATGTTCTCAACCTAATCATGAGAAAATATCAGATAAATTCCAGTCAAATAGCATTTAAAAAAAAAAGCCAACAATACTTTTCAAAAGCATCCAGATCATACAAGACTGAGATGAGAAAATGTGAGTGATTGAAAAAGACTAAGGAGATATGACAATTAAATGCAATGTGAGATTCTGAATTGAATCCTAGAACAAACAAAAGGACGCTCGTGAAGAATCTGATGAAATCTGAATAAGGGGTGTCATTTAGTTAATAGAATTGGACCAATGTTTATTTCCTACTTTTGATAATTATATTATGATTAGGTAAGATGTTAACATGAGGAAATTGGGTCAAGGATACACAGGAGCTCTGCTTTTTCACAACTTTCCTGAAAGTCTAAAATTATTTCAAAATAAAAAAGTTTGCTTTCTTAGGTGGACAAAGTGGTAAAAAAAAAAAAAAAACATTAACAACAACAACAAAAAAAAAACAGTGACTAGGAATGAGGGTCTAGAGTCAAAAAGACCTAGCTAGGGTCCCAGTCCTGGCCCTGCCACATACTAGCTGGGCAGTCTTGGCGAGTTACTTCACTTCTACCAGCCTGTTTCCCCATCTCATGATGGAGGAATATTAGAATTCACAGTATAGCATTTTTATAAGGATGACTCTTTACAGCCTGGAAGAGCTTTGCATAGTACTTTGCACTTAATAAATTATAACTTCTATAAAAAAAAAAAAAAGAAGAAGAGAGGAGCATAGAAATTTGGGGCTAACAATGAAACATTCTCAGAGTGAATTTTCAGTAGCATTTCTTAAGAGGACTTGCCCCTTAAATGCTCACCTAAGTCCTGGGTCAGTTACTTTAAGAGATCATAATATAGCATATGTTCTTCTGGGAGGTCTATCTTAAGAAATGGATTTTACGAAAGAAAGAAAGAAAGAAAGAAAGAAAGAAAGAAAGGGAGAGAGAGAGAGAGGGAGAGAGAGAAGGAAGGAAGGAAGGAAAAGAAAAAAGAAAAGAAAAGAAAAGGGAGGGAGGGAGGAAGAGAAAGGGAAGGAAGGAAGGAAGGAAGGAAGGAAGGAAGGAAGGAAGGAAGGAAGAAGGAAGGAGGAGATTATTCTTTGTTTATGCCAAAATGTTAGCAGTGATTATCTCCAAGTGGTGGGATTTTTGTTTTCATCTTTGTTGTTTATCTGTATCTTCTTGTTGTCCAGTAATGAATGAGCCTATCTCATGGAAAATCTGTTTTGGGGTGTCGGTGGGTGTCCATGGCCCTTCCCACTCCTTGAAAGGCACTGAATGTTCTTTTTTAGCTGGGAACAATATCAAAACAAGCAGTGAAAGCTGGTGTTTATCAGGTGAGGGCAGCCCCCAGGAGAGTAGCCACTTCCTGTGAAGCCCAGGAAGAAGAGACCCCAGGGATGCTCTCTCCTGTGGGGTCGGGAGACCCTCATTGGCCTTGGCTCAGAAGCTTCTGCCTCTTCTGAGAAACAAACTGAGGAATGTGCTCCCTTCAGCCCTTCCCTCCACCTTAGAAACTCCACTCTGAGATGAGAAGGCGGCTTGATGCCAAGCTGGGAGGGTGGCAGGGATTTCTCAAGCCAGTTGTCCTCATCCTACACAGCTGAGCAAATAGATTCTCGGAGAGTTCTGATGCTGAATTGGAGGGCTGGCAGCTTGCAGGCTGTGTTTTGTTTAGGCTATAGAGCACATTTGAAATTTTGAGCTAACATTTAACATTTGGAAGAATTTGAATAAAACTGCAGAAGCTCTGGCAACATCACACCAGCCTTTCCAGATGGCAACAATTGTCTGGAAATGACTAGACGATCCCATCAGGCGGGTTGTGCTCTCTTTAGCTTGCCCCGAGCCCCACTGGTGCACTTCATTCCTGTATATGACCTTCCATGCCTTGCTGCACCTGACTTTGAGACCCCTGTTCTTCTCGCCTACCTGGGGCCACAGAGCAGGTCAGTGGTCCAATATGGCTGACACTCAGTCTTTCTGGTTCCCACCAAAGAGCTCTTTCTACTCTTTCACAGAAGTTGTCCCATGATGTGTTTTATTTCTTCAGTTCTGCTGCTCTGCGTTGCTCTCAGTAAACTGGCTTAACTATAGAAAATTCAGACCTTCTCAGAAGGCACCTGAGCCACCCACATGGCCTTGTAAACCTCCTGTGCCTTGATGCACTGGGTTCTGCATCCCAGAGGCAGGTGCCCTCCTATGATTTAAAGGCCAGAAGAACATGGCTGATGCCAAAACACTTTGAACTATATAACAAAAACCTCGGTGCGGTTGCATGATGGAAGAAGTAGATCTACATTTCTAGGAGCCCCCCCATCAGCAGAGCTAAGAACTCCCTCCGTTGGTCTCCCTTGTAAACACTGATACACATTTGTGAGGCTCTTGAAATCACAGAGCATTAGAACAGAAATTGTTCCCTGGTTTTTTAGGCAACTAGGCAGTTGTCTGCCTAGTAACACAGTACCTCAGTGTACCAAGGGACTCAGTGAGCTCGGAAATAAAATCATTAGCATTTACTCCTTTTATTTTATTTTATTTTATTTTATTTTATTTTACCCATTCTAAGTGAATGAGAACAAAAATAACAGTCCAGCTGGCTAGGCCCTAACAGAAGCAGAGAGGTGATTTTCTCTTTCTTCCCTTCATTTGCTTCACGGTGCACAGTGACTGGAAACATATTCTTCCAGTTGCCATTCCAGAACTAAAATCCAGATTTTGCCCTTCTTTTGAAAGACCCTGGGATCTGTCATCACTGAGCCCATTCTGAAGAGGTAATACCGGTATGGAGTTAAGTGGCAGTTTCACCCTTATCTGGACAGATGTTTTGCCACAGAGACCCAGCCCCAGGAATCCCCCCTGCTCCTGCCTGTCTCTCTTGCCTGAGCTGTCTGGCCTCTATAGCCATTTAGGTTTGCAAGCTTTGATGCAGTTCTATACCCCCAATTTAGAGCCATAGAATCTGAGTTTCAGAAAGGCAAATCTCTCAGACTCTAAGCATAGTCTGGGGCCTCTACCTGACCACACTCTGAACCCCAACCAGCATTAGGGAGGTCTTGTGGCTGATGAAAATAAAATTGATTCCCTGATATGGGGCTGCAGCCTGTGACCATAGACACCTGAACTCCACATCCCAACCAGTAAGGCTGGCCCTCTGGCTGTCCCACTTCTTGGCCACACTCTGGTGAACTGCCCTTGCCAGTGTTCATTGAATTTTTATATTGTAAAACATCTTTACTTTAACCATTGTTACTTTTCAAAGGGCTTTCTTGGCAAACTGCTTCTTTACTCCAGGCAGCTACGTCATAGGGGCCCAAACATGTGATTTGACGTCAGAAGACCTGGGATCACCTACTAAACCATGTTCTATATTCCCTGTGTGACCCCGGGCAAATTACTTCACCCTCTGAGCCTCATTTGTCCCCTCTATGAAACAGGAGCATCTCAAAAAAGCACTTCACCACAGCAATATGGGAGTGTCCTAGAGCATCAAAAAGAAGGATGCCTTCTCTCTGCATAAGACTGTGCTTTGATTCTTTTTGACAGCAGCACAAGGGACCAAGCCAACCCAAAGGGGCCCACTCTCCTTTTACTTGCCAACAAATGCAGTGACCTGTTGTATCTGCATAGTGTCCACTTTGCTCCCATTCTCTGCTTGAAGGTAGGGTTCCAAGCAATCACATGGGCCCTTGGTTCATGGCTTTCAGCTGTACCTTCACCAACATGAAACCAACCCTGTGACTGAGAGACACCAGAGGAACCCAAAGGAGGGGGCATTCTGCCCCCAGCTATTTTTTTAAATTTCTATCGTATACAGTGGTTAAGAATACGGACTTTGGAGCCCAACTTCCTGGATTTGGAGTCAAGCTATTTAACTTCTGAAAACCTTAGTTTCTCTGTGCATAAAGAAAACCATAATGGTAACCATACAGGGTTTTTTGAGCATTAAATGAGTCAGCACACATAAAGTGCTTAGGATACTGTTTGGCATATATTAAACTGAACCATATGAAACTACTAATACTCAACAGTATTTAATAAAAGACCAGTAGCTTCACATGGTCTGACCTAATTGTAAGTACTTAGCGAGTGGTAACTCATGATTGCTTTCTACAGGGCAGAGATAGATTCTCTGGTGACAGCCAGTCAGACCTTTCCTTTTGTTGACTTGCAACACTGAGAGGCGAACTTTTCCCTCACTGATATGGGAACTGGAAAGCAAGCAGGCATGCTTTCCACCCAAGGGACGTACAGACAGGGGACTTGAACCTGGTCTGTGGTCCCCTTCCCAGAGCAGGCATGCAGCTTTCCTCAGCACAGTCTGGCAGTCCCTCCTCCAAAGAAGAGCGTGTTGTCCCATGTCACTGTGGGAGCCTAGTCTCCACGTCAGCAGCTGGGAGGTTGTCTGAGAGGCTCTCCCCCGCTTGAAAGGAATCCATAAGATAAAGTGGTGCAAGTGTAGAGGATACGTGTATGTCCTCAGCAGACATGGGCTCTCTCTGGCAGGAGCTGGAGTGGCTGCTGGAGATCAACCGGCTCACACACCGGCTGCTGTGTAAGCACATGACCCTGGACAGCTTTGACGCCATGTTCCGGGAGGCTAATCACAACGTGTCTGCCCCCTATGGCCGCATCACCCTGCACGTCTTCTGGGAGCTGAACTTTGACTTCCTCCCCAACTACTGCTACAATGGGTCCACCAACCGGTAAGGGACTCCCTGGGCCAAGGGGGCTGGGGTGGGCTGAGGGTGGGGGAAACAGTTCCTTCCTGCAACAGGCATCTTTTGGAGTCCCTCTTGTGCTGGAGGTGGGGATGCCATGGTGACCAAGCAGACACCTTCCTGCCTCTGAGAGCCTCCAGGCTAGAGGAGGATGCAGGTGATCCAACAATCACACAATAGATGTACTGTTAGAAACAATAAACTTGGAGATGGAAAAGAAGCCCCCAGTCATGAGAGAGAAAATAGCACCACCTAATCCAGTCTGGGAAGTGATGGGAACCTCAAGAGAGGCTTCCTCCTCTGAGGAAGTAATGCTTGAGAAGAGATGTGAAGGATGAGTAGGAATAAATAAGATGAAAAGACAGGAGAAGAATATTTCAGACAAAGTCTCCAAGGAACCTAGAGAGCCTGGTGAGGGTGGAACAGATGGGATGGGGAATGGTGCCTTGAAAGATAGTGCAGGACCCAGGAAGAAGCAGGAACCAGGCCGTGCACTACTCCATAGGCCAACATAGGATCCCGCATGGTGCTTTATGATCAGATGGTACCTTTATGAGGACATCCACATGCATGAACACATTCGTGCAAAACAGGCATACATGTGCATGACGAAGTGCCACGTGTCTCCTGCAAGGTGCACACAGCCCTGGGCCAGGCACCGAGGTGAGGGCATAGACCTAATCCCTTATCTCCACAGAGGTTCAAAACCTGACAGAAGAGGTGAGATGTATTCACGCACAATGCAAGTACGTGAGGGGCACCTGGGTGGCTTAGTCAGTTAAGCGTCTGACTCTTGATTTCGGCTCAGGTCATGATCTCATAGTCATGAGAAGAAGCCCCGCATTTGGCTCCACATTGGGCATGGAGCCTGCTTGGGATTCTCTCTCCCCCTCTCCTTTTGCCCCACCCGCACTGACACGTACACACACACACTCTCTTTCTTAAGAAAACACAAGGCCATGAGGATACACAAATATGCATGTGTTTACAGGTCTTCTCAGTACTCTCAGGGCCTGGCTCAGAGCCAGTATTAAATTAGTGTGTGTTGAATGAATAGAAGGGTCTAGGAGGAAACCACAGATGAGCCTAAATCCACACACTTAGCAAGACAGACTTCCAATTCTGTAAAGATTTGGGACTTTTAATCCTCTTGAGCAGAGATCTGCAGACTATCGCCCACAAACCACATCTTGTTGCCAACTGTTTCTGTACAACCCATGAGCAAAGAATACTATTGACATTTTTGTACGGTTGGGGAAAAAATCCAAAGAAGAATTCTAATTTGATGACAAGTGAAAATTATTTGAAATTCATAAAGTTTTACTGGAACTCAGCCGTGCTCATTCATCTACAATTGTTTTTGGGTGCTTTCACACTACCAGCAGAGTTGAGTAATGGTGACAGAGACCATCTGGCTTGTAAAGCTGAGAATGTTTCCTATCTGGGCCTTCACAGAGTTTGTGGAACCCTGCTCTTAAGAAGCCAAAGTGGGTGGATAGGGAAGGATCAGAGCCCCAAAGAAGGCCGTTTTCAGGCCCAGCCAATTGTCACTTCTTGCCTATGTCCTTGTAAGTGAGCCATAAGCCCAGAGTCTAGCCTGGGAATCTGGACTGCAGTTTTCCCATCTATAGAAAGGAGACAGTAGGGGAATGAATGGGAGCATGTCAGAAGAGTTGTGTCTTTACCTAAGAAACAGTGTAGTTGCACCTGGTCAGGAGGGGCTCTGGCGAGGCTGTGTCCCGTGAAGAATACTCTTTGGGCCTGGTTAACGCCCTTCCCCTCTCTTTTCTCCTGCTAGTTTTGTTCGAACTGCCATTCCTTTTACTCAAGAACCGCAAAGAGATAAACCCGCCAACGTCCAGCCTTATTACCTGTATGGATCCAAGGTGAGTAGTCTTGCCTGTGTCCTACTTCGAAGAGGGCTAGTGAGCAAAAGCAAACAGAAAAGTGTTTCCTGAATCAGAAAAGTAAGAAGATGTAGAGATAAAGAGGCAGTAATGAGAAACAAGTGCAAGCAGATTCATCTTTATTTGTGCACAACTAGCAAGTGCGGGGGTGAACGCAGACCCGGCGGGGCTGGATCCTGGGCGGGAATTGTTTGGGGAGCACGTCACAGAGGCGAGCAGGGAAGTAGGTGTGTGGGGCTTCTTGTCTTCACCCCATCTCCTCCTGTTTCTCAGTCGATTCATTGCCATACCATCCTGCAATTCTGGGCTTTTTTGTGTTCCACAAAGACAAGAGATTTGCACACAGGAAGCAATGGGGAAGGTGGAGTTTGAAGGAAATCCCAGATGGCTCGAGCTAGAGCTGAGAGACAGGTCTTCTCCCATCTCTTTACTGCTTTGTTCACAATGCACATCCTGACCCTAACTAGACCTCCCAAATGGCGCCCTGTTCTAGACCCTCAGTCCTTTGCCATTCATTAAATAAACGTTTATTAAGCACCCACTATAGGCCAGACACTGGGCTAGATTCTGCATGCTGGGAATATATCAGAGATTAAAACAGATGTCATTTCTGCCCTTCTTGAATTTCCACACCTGTGGTAGGGACAGGGGGCAGTGTTCACAAAGTCTCACAACACTGTGGTATGTGTAGGAGATCCATTTCTTACCCTGCGGGTGTGAAGGGGAGAATGACACCGACAGGGTGAAATGTGTCAACCAACAGCAACAAAGGCAACATTTTTCTTCGTGATGGAATAGAAATGGCCACCTTTGACCCCATTTTTTAAAAAGTAAGCACAGATGGACTCAAAAGAAGAACTTGACTGAATATATATGAGAAAAGGTACTCCTCTAAGGTCGGGGACCCCTAGATCAGGAAGTGTGGCAAACCAATGAGCTCCCACCACTTGGGCCTACAGGTGGGTGGGCTTAGAGGCTCTTGGGATGATGCTGGGACAGTGCAGGTGTCCTCTCCAAGATGGCCAGTCTGATCAAAGCAACTTTCTCAAATCAAGGGACATTATAGGCAGCATTTTGGGTAGCTCACAGACATGTCATGAAAAACGCTGAATTACAAAGTAAGAACAACACCTCCCACTTCAAATCTCTTTCAAACCTTGTAATTATAACAAGGAGAAAGACTTCTGTTGATGCTAGTATGTCTTAATACCTTCTGCTCTCCGATCTCCCTTTTTATCAAAGCTAAGAGAGCAGACCTTAAGCTCAGAGGCTTTAATAGGCAATAGGATCTAAGTCAAACTTATTATGTTGTTTTCATTATGTTTATTCTTATATCTCTTCTGTTTATAGAAGGAGGGTGCTGGCTTTTCATTTATGGAGTCATAGAAGTCTATCTTTTAAAATAAGTTTAAGTTTGAAAAGTGAGTCAAAAGAAAAATATTGTTAATAACAGTAGAGATAATCTGTGGTTTAAACAAAATGAAGGTGGGGTACGAGGTGTTATGTGATAGCCTGAAAGCTGGAAAACACTGTAGGGCAAGGCTCCTCAGCCTTTCCAAAATAATCCCCCCAACAGCAGTGGACACTGGACATCTGCCTCAGCTGACTGGAAGCATAACCCAGAGAGCCCACCATCAACTCGAAAGTTTCCTCAGAGTATTGTGTTTTATTTAAGCCATGCAAAGTTTGCTTTCTCTACCATAATATATTCATGTTTGTTTTAATATTAAGATAACATTTTAAATTCCTAACTGGGTTCCCCTAAATGGACGCTCCTAAGAGACGCCATATTTCTCCTTTGACATACCGTGGGGGTGTATGCTTTCCAGCTTGAGAAGCTTTGTCATGGGGCATCCATCCAACCCAGGTGATCCACAAGAGCACTGACATTTGAGGGGAGACAAATGGGCAGCCTAGAGACGCATTTTTACAAAAGAACTACTGTATAGAGGGCTTTAAGCTACATGATGCAGGCTGCCTCCTCCCTACCTCTCACTCCCCAAAACGAGGCAGTATGGCGGGATGATCACCACCCCCTCCCAGTAAGGCACCCTCATCAGGGGCATCCTCATTGTCGGCATCCTGGTCAGCTGCTGCATCCTGGTTGTCTTCAGCTTCGGCTTCTGGTTCTGCATCAGCTCCGGAGTTCTTGCGTGGCATTTCTACCAGGGGGAGCCCCTGCAGGTCTTCCTCTCTCTGACCAAGAGCTGGGGCCTCCTCCGGCCATCTCACCAAGCCATTGGCTTCCTCCATGTGGCCGGCTCTGTAAGACCATCGAGGCTCATGGCAACGGATACACCAGAACTGGAGGCAGATAAAAGCTAAGACGGCTGTGAAGCAGGCCAGCAGAATGGCCATCAACACCCAAAGGGAAATTTGGGGGTCCACCAGGGAGCTCCCAGCAGCCAGTGGACTCTTATCCAGGGTATGGAACATGGTGCAGTAGTGCCTATAAGGGAAGGCAGCCTTCTTGCAGCTGATGCACAGGAAGTAGAGAGTGGAAGGGGCGAGGTGTTCCAGCACCACAGAACTGATCGTTCGAGGCACTTTCTCCTCGTGGTGAAAGCTGTAGCGAAGATAGCCGGAGAAGATGCTGTTCCAGTTGGGCCTATACATAATATGGTAATAGTCCTCCAGACAGGGCTCCGAGGACGACCAGGAAATGATGGCTCCTGTATAAGAAACGTTCCCAACCTCGATGTTCATCCTGATTCTAGAACCAGAATCAAAGTGAAAAGTGACATCCCCTTGCTTAAGTATTTATGATCATCATACCAGCATATATTACACATTCAAGATGGAGACTAATAATTGTCCCTATTATACAAAGAAATGGAGGACAAGAGGTTACGTTACTCAGCTAAGGTATAGCTAAGAAATGACAGAACAAAATCAGGGCTGTCTCATGTCAAAGCCTGAGGCCTTCAGGCCTGAAAAAGATACACTCACATCCCCCTAGCCTCATCCTGCCCTGGCTGAGATCTTTTAGGTACAACATTGTTTCCAACCCTTTAAAATAAGAAGAGAGGCAATAAAAGAAATCAGACCACCCAATTAATGTCCCTACATTAGTCACCACACGTTTGCGACCTCCAAGTCAGATAATTATATCACCTACAATATCCCTTCTGGAACTTCTGCTTTTGCTGCAAGTGCTGTGAGCTCAGTCATCTAGAACATTCTGCCCACTGCGATTTTAGCCTCCCAGCTCTGTTGCCCGTGAGAGAGGAGATTTGCGTCATCACTCCTTGGCAGCTGATTTCTCCCCAGTGCCTCTGCTCCTGTTTTATTTCTTTGTTTGTTTGTCCAAAGGCAAACATACCCAGGAAATTAGTTGTGTAGGTCAAGGCAATCAGCTCCTAATACCAGCATAATTGCTACTGCTCAGTATCTCTGGTACTGTGAATATCGATGATGATACTAACCACCAGCAGTTAGTGAGTGGTTGCTGTGTCACATCTAGTATGTGTCATGCTGCATGCTCACAGGCCATAATAAATGTCACACCCTCTGAGCTAGGTCCCCATTGTATAGATGAGCAATCTGAGGTCACTCAGCTGATAAGTAGACTCAAAGCCCCGTAATTGCTGGATTTCCAAATGCAAGGCTGCTGGGTTTAGTTACAGGACGTTACCGCAAAATGAGGTGTTGGTACGCAGACCTGGTTGCTGTTTTTCCACAAATCAAATGAGCCCTCTTCAGATTCCCAGCCTTACGGCTTTGGTAAGAGAACACCATCTTCAAGATTTGGGGGTTTCTCTTAAATTCTGTCTGTTTGAGACATAGCGTTTCCCCTCCACTGAATTTCCCCTGATCTACGATTCAGGGACAGCCGTATTCATTCAACCTGTGTATGTTCATGTACAGGTCTTACCCAGCCCTATTCTCTGCCCCTTCTGTCTCACGTGAAATACAGAAGCCTTCGTTTTAGATATTAATGACCTAGTAAAAACCCGTCAACCAGATTTTAACCTGAATTGGCTATGAAGCCAAACTGATTTCTATCACAAGCTGCTTTCTGTCTTCCCTGCCTCCCTCCGACCCTCTATTTTCATGCCCACTCTCCTAGAGGAGGTGGGCAGAGAGATGCAGAGCATTGGGTGATTTTTCAGTCCTTGTTTTCTCTAAGGATGACAGTGAACTAAAATGCTCAGGAAGGGGAATAGTTCCCTTCTGTTTGGTTGGAAATTTCATCCCAGAAACACAGGCAATGAAAGGGACAAGACAGGTGTGCTCAGATCCCTCCCGGGAAGGTCATTGCCAAGGAGACTATTTGAGCTCCCTTCATCAGTCTCCTTTCTCATAAGCTCCCCCATTCACTCCACCCCACACATCCCTATAAACACACTTCTGACCACAATGAAAAGAGCTTAATTCATTACTTATAATACAGAGGCTATGGCCTTTGTAAAACCCTTCCATCAGGGGTGATCAGGAATCGCATTTTTTTGCCATGACTCTTCTCTCTTGTTTGCCTCACATCTGCTGCTGGCTGTCTTTGCAGACTGAGTTCTCTACAGCAGACATTTTTAAGAGCTTTCTGGCAAGACACTATAGCAGCATCCTCAGCTTTGGGGACCAAATCAGTCTCCCTTATTTGTTTTTCTTTCTCTGCTTCTGTTTCTAAATTCCCCCTATTTTTAGCTATTCATATTACCATTGCCTGGCCCTCCTCCAAGCAGAGTGTGAAAGGAGAAGCCATTTCCATTTCCAAGAAGAGTCATTTATGTCCCTTACCTGATGCTCGCGGTGGATCTGGTTAGAACGCAGCCTGCAGAGGCAGAGACAGAGTGGACCAAAGCTGAAGGAATGGAGCCTTCTCCCCTCCTCTGCTCTGGGCTCTCCTTGATGTCTCTCTCGCCACTGTCTGAGTAATCCCACTGTCGCCCCCAACGCTCACATTATTCATTTCTTCAGATCAGCATCATTCACCATGGCAACCAGCAGGCATCTGTACGCATGATGCTTTCAGGGACCAGTCTGGAAAGGCTTTTGCCCACTGAGAGGAGCTCTCATTCCTTTGGCCAAAAAAAGGCAGTCTCCTGCAAACTGATCCTCAGAATGGTACTGATTCTTCCAAGGCTGCCAGATTTTCTCTGTAATTGGCTGGCGATCATTTTTTGCCCCATCTAGACCCTCTTTGGACAATGGTCAAATACAATTATCAGTTATCCCACAATTTCAACAGCAATTTTATCCCTTGCCCTCCCACCCCCACCCCACCTCCTACCATCTTCTTTCTTTATTCTTGTCTCCTGTGGCAGTCTCCAGATACATGACACTGGTCAAGACTCTTATTCTCTGGGCCTCAGTTCCATCATCTGTAAAGCAGTAGCCTTGGGCTAGATGGGGATGGCAGATAGAAAGCAGGATTCTACCCCCTGCCCAGTCCTGAACCCATGTCAGCCTTTCTAAACCATCACAGCATATGTACTGGGTTGATTTGAGTCTACCCAGAACCTCAGGGTGTGACCTTATTTGGAAATAGGGTCTTTGTAAATTTAAATTAGTTGAGGATCTTGAAATAATACTGTCCTAGGTTTAGGGGGAACACTGAATCCAATGACTGGTGTCTTTATAAGAGAAAGGAGAGGGAGATTTACACAGAGGGGCACAAGGGGTAGGAGCCATGTGAAGACAGAGGCCAAGGTTGCAGTGATGTCACCAGAACCAGAGAGTGCCAGGCACTGCCAGGGCCTGGAAGATGCAAGGATGGAATCTTCAGTGGGCACGTGGCCCTGCCAGCACCTTGATTTCAGGTACCTGGCCTCCAGAACTATAGGATGTTACAGTGTTGAGGCTCCACGTTTGGGATCATTTGTCACAATGCCATTAGGAAACTAATACAACACTGCTTCCATTTGGACTCAGAAACACAGGCATCCCAAGAAGCTGCTTCCCAGTCCATCAGTTGGAGCTGAGACCAGAAATGGAAACCCTTTACTATTCCTGGATTGGATGATCCCCAAAGTTCCTTCTCTTTGAAGAACCCTGACTACTTCCATTTCCCACAAAACTCTATCTGCCTCCGCAATTCTACCCCTTCCTGGTCTCCTCAACCTCAAAAGAATTTGCTGCCAGCACTCTATTGGGGCGAGCACAGAGCACATCTGATATATGAAGAGAATCAAGTTCTGTCATCCTAAGCTACCAAGTTTGTGGAAATTTGTGATAGCAGCCCCGGCTTAGGCAGATTTAGACCTGAATTATTTTACACAAATTATGTGCTTTTAAAAGTCAGGGTTTCTTTCTCTTCTTGGTTCTCGGCCAAAGTATCCAAGTGAACCCATGAAAGTCTCCTTGTGATCCACATGAGTGATAATCAAAAAGTTCTGAAGAGTTTCCCGGTGAGTCACAGACCCTCCCCTGGCCAAGGGTCTCTGTGAGCCTTGGAGTCCCGGGATGTCCCTTGATTAGACACTTGCTCTGTGTCTTTCCCATGGCATTAGGTCTTCCCAGGGGCCTGTCTAAACTCTGCCGTAATGTGTGCTAATGGTGACTCCCTGCAGAACATGAAAGTGTCCTCTCCACAGAAAGGCCACCATGGTAGTTTGCAGGTGCCTTTTGAAAAGGTTATTTTGAGGGAAATAAAAATACCAGACTTGGGAGGCCTGTGGAGTGACGAGATAGAACTCAAGCCTTTGCCACAGAAAATGGGAATTTATTTTTAATGCTCCTGGATGCCATTTTTAATGGTGAGCTTCTTATTTGAGAAGTTGAGACACTTAGAGAATGGGAGGGAGGCCTAGAAGCCTTCCTGTTTCACAGATCCCAAGGGAAGGGAGGGCATCCTCAAACCATACGACTGACTAGAGGCAGAGCCAGCAGTGAAAAGCAGGCCCCCGACCCTGAGTCCTGGGTGCGTCCTGCCCCTTTGGCCATCACCATCCACCAGCAGCACCCGGAGGAGCCAACGCAGCCCTCGGTGCTTGAGATAAATCTTCTGGAGGCACTGGCCTCAGGAGATCACATCCCAGGAAGGCTTACTCTTTCTCCACCTTCAGGGAGGCCAGGACGGCCCTGATTGGTTTACACCATTAGTAAATGACTGCTAGAGGAAACCAGCCAGAGTGGGGGTCCCTGTGCCCTTCCTGAAGGTGGCAACAAAGGGGTGATGTGAGGTTATCCCCAGTCCCAAAGCTGGCTGGCACCCAGCACAAGGTCGTTGTTCAGGGTACAGACCTTAAAATCCCAAGGCTGGGTTTGAATCCTGCCTCTGTGGCCTTGACGGATTCCCTCATTTTTCTATACCTTGTTAACGTTAACTCTTCTATTGATGCAAATATCAAGAATACCTGTCTTACAGTGTTGGAGCAGTGTAATGAACCCATCTCTGTGAGTGCCGGGCTTAGGAACAGTAGTTACTATTCAGAAGAAAAGTCAGTGGTCAGAGCCATTGCCTGAGTTGACTGTAGCTTCTTCATCCAGAGGCTGATATGGACAAGGTTTGCACCCTACATGATCCTTCCTTCCTTCCTTCTAAAAAAGTTTTATTTTAAATATATATATGTGTGTGTGTATGCGCATTGTACATAAATTAAAGAATACAGAAAGACTCAAAGACAACAGTCAAATCCATACAACTCAGAAATAACAAAATGCATTTTGTTGCATTTTACATGTGCTTTATCACTTTACCCAGGTGACGACTCTTTGAAGTAGGACTCTTATCACCATTGTACACAGGGGGAAACTGAGGCTCAGAGGGGTTAATTAACTTGACCATCAACACAAAGTGAGGTTTGGCAGAGCCGAGCCGTCTCCCGGTCTGGATCCCTAGAGCCGGCGCTCCTGGCCAGCCTCCCTGATGCTCCACTCTTGTGCCTGCCTTATTCTTCAGTCAACAGTAATCAACAGGAATGCTTACCTTTGCTTAGCTTCTCTTGAGCAGTAGAGACAGGACTTCACAGTTTAGTGGATTCCAGAATGATGGGAGCAGACGAGGAATTAAAAGACCTCAGAGAGAACATCCAGCCACCTGAATGTAGCCACAGAAGCAGGGAAACCATTAAATACATCTGGAGAGATGCACTCAGCGAGTGTTTTTCCTCTTCTGAGGTCCCCTGCTGTGGAATCTGGAGTCCACGTACCCCTGACCAAGAGCTCTGTCACTTAGGGTGAGGGGTGATACTAAGTGTAAAAGATGTTTAACAGCCCGGCCAATAATTGAAATTAGTATATGGCCTAAATTTTAAATGTACTAAGTCAAGTAAATTATATAGAGTCTATCATAAAACTGCCTTCCAAGTGACATAGATTGTCATACAAATCAGCCCTTAAAGTATATCAGTAATTTCCCAATAATTTCAGTCTGTAGAAATTGTCGGTATGACCTTGTGTTTGGTGTGGTTGTCACTAGCTGAATGACGCCCCTGTCCGAGCCATGATTTGACCTCAAGGAAATCCATCATTCTCTTGCGACGCTTTTTCCATTAAGTCATATCCTTGAGATGTAGGACCCAGTGCATTGCTACATCCAGCTGAGACATCTCAGCTGGGCCCATCCCTTGGTGCCAGCGTCCGGCCTGGCCTGCCCAGCGGAGTCTGCATCAGCCCCACTGACGGCCCCACCAGCAGTGCTACTGGCTTTGCTGTGGCTGCCCCCGCTCCCGTGGCTGCCCCCGCTCCCGTGGCTGCCCCCGCTCCCGTGGCTGCCTCCGCTCTCGTGGCTGCATGGCACCGCACCCCAGCTACACAACATTATTGACCCACTAGTCCAGAAGAATTTTTTGTTATTTTGCCAATTGGTACACACAGTAGAATATCATCTTGTATTTCACTTCCCTTAGGTTCCTCCTCTGCTGAATGGGGGTGATTGTACCTGCCTTACATGGTGTAGGAGGCTGATCATGGCCCCCAAAGATGTCAGGTCCTAATCCTGCCACCTGGAAATATCACTGTATTTGAAAAAAGGGCTTTGTGGATGTGATTAAATGAAGGACCATGAGATGGGAGATTATCCTAGAGTATTAGGATGGGTCTGAAATGCTATCACAAGTGTCCTTATAAGAGGGAGGCAGAGGGAGGTTACACACAAATGGAGGAGGAGCCCACACCTCAAGAGACAACGGAGGAGGCCACAACCCTTGGAATGCTGGAAGGCACCAAAAGCTGGAAGAGGCAAGGGATGGGTCCTCCCCCAGCCTCTGGAGGCGGTGTGGCCCTGCCGACACCTTGATCTTAGCTCCATCATTCTGATTTTGGATTATGGCTTTCAGAACTGTTAAGATAATTTATTTCTCTTTTTTACCAGATTTGTGGTAATTTGTTATAGCTGCCACAGAAAGCTAACATACCTGGGTATATTTTATATATGAAGGAATTATTCATAAGCTGAGGAACATTACACACTTAGGTGTCATCACATTGGTATAGGTTATTTAAAAAGCGATGACTTTGGCTTCTTCCAAAAATCTTAGCATCTCTAACTGTACATAGCGTTGGTATGGTATCGCCAGAGAGTTCCATTCCTGTTCTCCCTCTTGCCTTCTCCTCTTGCCTTTATTCACGAGACAAGAAAGGGAGGAGCACTGATTCCTGAGGGAGGCCTCTACAGCAACCATCTTGGATTTTTCAACCTCTGAGCTAAGAAGCCCAGGAAAGAAGCCAGACACTGGAGACCCAGCCTGCCTGCGGCTCACGACACATCAGGAAGAGACAGAAATGTCAGCCCTTCCTACCGATGGACTTGAACCTTTAACTCAGGACTCTATCAGTCCTTTAACACATCTTAGCCTGTGGGCTCTCAAGGAGGCTCTCAACCAGGAGGGCGTTGCTGTTATCTCCCCAGTCTTCCTTGCCCTGCGGGGATTTCAGAGAGTTGAGCTGAGCTCTCCACCTGAATTAGGAAGTCATGTTTGTGTCCCTGGACTGATGGGATTCAGATTGGTCAAGGAACATTAGAGAAATTGTAACTAAAACGGGAAAATTAGAAACGGTTTTAACTCCTCTTGGGATCTCCGAAAACAGTGATTGTGATTCCAGAAAGCAGAGATGCAGATTGCTTGCAAATTCAGTTTGCCAAATAACTAGTCCTCAGTAATTGGAGTGGCTGGCCATGTTTACTGTCCGTGAGAGGTAGTCGCCTTATACAACACTTAAAAATGGTGAAAGTGGTAGCTTTTAGGTTATGTATACATCTTACAGGGTTTTTTTTTTAAAGCCCATATTAATAATATTACAGGGCCCCAGCATCTGCCAGATCAAACTCACCTTATTTTCTGTCTTCCTTAAAATACTGTCTTGCCTTCAAAAAAAAAAAATGCACGTCTGTGTTACGTATTAAAAATATGGTTCTAATTTCTGAATCAGGATTGTTTACTTCTTGAGATCTCATAAAGTTAGCTATTTTGTGCAGTATGCATTTAAACCAGTGAGGCATCCTAAATAGGATACATAATTAGTTTCTAAGGCAGGCAGCCTGGTAGTTACCTGAGTCAGCAGGATTGGTTCCGTGTAAGAGGTATGTAGCAAGTTTCCAATGTCTCAGGTTATGTTGCCTTCCTGTTTTTCTTTGCTAAACCTCAGAAAATGGCCAGGCTCCCATATTCCCACATTTTCTCAATAGGGCCCAGCCTCCTATTGAGCCAGCAGGTCAGATGGGTGCCCTCTGGGGGTGTGTGTGTGCATGTACTTTGCAGCATGCATGTGTGCGTGTGTGTGTATTTCCTCCTGCATGGGTGTGGTGTATTTTGGGGGTGGGGGGGGAGTGAGGGGAGCTGACTCACTTATTCACTTAAGAGGACTTGAATTCTGTTCATTTCATGCTGATCCTTCCTGAGCTTGGGCCATCAACCGAGGCCTAAATTTGTGGTCTAGACCAGAATCCAAGACTGGTGTGGGAAGGTCAACAAGAGGCCTCTTGTGTGCACTGAGTGGGTCTGTAAGGGAGTTCTTTACACCCCTGTGTGTGGTAGAAACAATTCCAGAATTATTCTTCTTCTCCACCTAGAACTGGAGAGGCTGCTGAACAGTTTCTATCCCTGAATGTTTTTATTTGCACTTGCTATGAGTGCTAAGGGCATTTGGTGCTTGGGTGGGAGGGAGGGTCGCGAATGCTAAGGAGGAATGCCCAGGAAGACAGCACTGCAGCTAGGAGCTCAGAAGAAGCGCCCCTGTCCACCCCTGGCTCAGGCAGGGCTCCCTTCTAGCCACACTGTGTTTCGCAGCCTCCCCAGGACACTTGGAGCCATGAGGGCCTCTACCCAGCACGGTCTGTTGCTGGACAGCTCCTGTTTTTATAGTGTTGTAAATATTGAGCAAAATCTGCATGTTTGATGTGTTCCGTTGGCTAGTCCCAGCTATGACCTCATGTGGGATATACAGTGTGTCGTGTAAAATCTCACCCCGTTGGGTGCACTCCCCTCTCCACGTTCCGAGAATCATGACTGCAACCAAGGCTGCTGGGGGACATTTGGCCAAGAAGTTGTATTTTCTTAGTCTTTACCTACCAGATTCTCAAACAAAGCAATATTAATGGTGGTTATCATGGTGAGTGCTTCCAACGTGCCAAGCACTATGCATCGCGCCTTATATATGTTGCCTCATTTAAACTTCCAACAACCCTATTGGAGTTCTTGGCCTAGAGAGTATAAGTCATTTGCTCAGAATCATCTAGCTAGTAAATTTGTGGACCTAGGATTTAAACTCAGGCACCACACCACCCCCTACACACACCCCCTCCCCCAAAAAGTCCATCCTCTAGAATCAGACAAAACAGGAAGAAAAAGTCAGAGAATCAGACAGGAAAAAAAAAAAAAAAAGTTGATTGCTTTTGTACCCGTCAGGGATATCCATTTGAAAGCTCCCTGCTGCTCAGAAATTCCTTTCATGAGATATTTGTAAAAGGGATGAAGGTGAGCTTCACTGGGTTCAGAGGAGAAGTCCTGAGTGCCTGGTGTGGATGGGGACATGAGAAGGTGGTTCTAGAAGTCAGTAAGCTCTGTCACATGCCCCCAGCACAGCCAGGTCATCATTCCCTTGTTCCTGTGCAGTCTTGAGCTGCAGCCCTTTTCAGGAGAAAATTCAACTCATGGTTTTGTTTTTTAATCTTTGAAAACAAATGTTGGCAAGTAAATCAGCCCAGTGGGTTTTTTAAATTTACATTTATATTGAGTTATAACCATATTGAGTTAAGATGCAGTCTTAATCAGTTCAGGCTGCTACAACAATACCATAGACTGGTTGGTGTACACACTTATTTATTGCCTAGAGCCTGGGAAGTCTGAGACCATGGTATTGGCAGATCAGTTGTCTAGCACAGACCCACTTGCTGGTTTGCAAATAGACTCCTCCTCACTGTATTCCACATGATGGAGAAGGAAGGAAGGAAGGAAGGAAGGAAGGAAGGAAGGAAGGAAGGAAAAGAAAGAAAGAAAAGAAAAGAAAGAAAGAAAAAAGAAAGAGGAGGAGGGATGGAGGGGGAAGGGAAGAAAGAAAGAAAGAAAGAAAGAAAGAAAGAAAGAAAGAAAGAAAAGGAAGAAAGAAAGAGGAAGAGAGAGAGGGTGGGAGGAAGGGAGGAAGAGAGAGAAAGGAAGAAAAGAAAAGAAAACAAGCTCTCTCATTTGTCTTTTTACAAGAGCATTAATCCCATTCATGAGGATTCCACCCTCATGACTTTAATTACCTCCCAAAGGTCCCACCATCACAACAGGAGGTAGGATTTCATATGAATTTTGAGGGGATACAACCATTCAGTCCATAACATCCACAGACCATAAGTGTACATACAGTTTCATGAGTTTTCACAAATGTATACATCTGTATAGTCAGCAACCCAAGCAGCATGTAGGGCATTTCCATCACCTAGATGATTCTCTCCTGCCCCTTTCTCATCAATCTCCCTCCTCAATAGAGGTCAGCCATGGTTTGTTTGGTGTTTGCTGGATACTCCTCATCCCTAGGCTGGAAACAAGAGAATACAGAATAGGACTTTGATAACAGGGCCAGAGCTAAGATGCACTCACTCAGGAGAATGAATGCCTCCCTCACCTCACCCTGTCCCAACCCTGTTGTACAGGGTGGCCTGTTACAGAGTCACTAAAATAGTTTTTACTTTCATACACAGAAAATTATATGGCCCAACCTGGTTCTGTGGTGGACTGATTCAAACTCAACTCTCAACCATTCATATGAATACTTCCAGTGTTTATTGATCATTGACTTTGGTGAACATCATGCTTTCCAATCAATTATATTTCCCTCCCTACATAAACCATTCCTGCCTCATAACATTTAGAAATCTCTAGTAACTACATAAAAGATCCCTCCCCCAGGTTCCAGTAGAATTTGTGACAGCACATCCATGCTGGGTACAGAGTGCTGCTCCTTCTCACGTTCCAAGCCTCACCGTATGTCAGCATTACCTTACCGAACGAGCTGTTGTATTATTCATCCTGCTGGATGCGGGGGTGTTCTGATTCCTCACGAATTCTTATTATCAGTGGGTACTCTAATGGTGTTCTTCATGTATCTTTGTTATTAGAGAGTACTGTAATTGTGATGCTTGTTGTGTGAAGTTTGGAATTCATTTATGGTAGAACATACTTACTGCAGAGCCTGGGCTGAACATAATTAAATCTTCCTTCAGTGGCTCCAAAGGGAGTTGAGAATCTCGCAGCCCTCCAGAAGCATCACTACAGTTCCTATTTAATTCATGTAGAATTTCTAATTAGCTAACTAATGTTGAATTTCCGCTAATAAAATATCAGATGTGGTCTTTACATAATTGCATGTTCCATGGGTATTAGATTTTTACAATTCCAGGTAGGAGACTACACTCAGAACTAAGCTTTGAAGTGATGTCTTTTCTAAAAAACTGGGTATGGTTTCTAATAGAACTCAGCCTCCAAAGTCCATGATTATATATAGAGGTGAAGGACATGGGCTTTGGAATCAGATCTATCTGGATTCGGGTCACAGCTCAGTTACCTCAGGACCGTGTGACCTTGAGCAAGCTCCTTACCCCCTTGAACCTCAGTCCCGTCATCTGTGAAACAGGGCTACGAACTGTATGTTTGTTGTGAAGGTTAATCAAGAATGCACATGGAGGGCTTCACAAAGCCTGGCATGAGGCATACCACAGGTTGTGGCATTTCAAGAACAAAGTCAACAATAACTCTGCAGTCTCACCAACCGAGTGAGACCAATTGGAAGCCCTATATATATTTGGTCACATATTCCCAGACAGAAAGAGATCTTAAACAAATTGCACTAATTCAGTGAAGGTGTCTCTTGGAGTCCAGAGGGCGGAGGCAGCCAGTCAGTGGCTAGGACTCTGGGCCCCCCACCCAGCAGCCAAACAGAGCGACTCTGTGTTGGTCTGTTTCACACACTGGCCCCCGTGACACTTTTCATTTGGACTGCCACTTGAAAAGTTATGAAACCACTGATTTAATCCAACGCTCTAATTTTGTAGATGAAGAAACTGAGGTTCCAAAAAGGGTAGGTGATCCCCATGCATTCAACACAGGTGTCCTGACCCCAGGATTGTCTGTTCCCAAGACCCCACCCCACTATAAATGGAGACAACAAAGAGTAGAAAACAACGGGAAGATGCTACTGAGTTTCCACACAGTTCTTCCAGCCAGTTTCAAGGACCAGAAATATCCCTAGAAAAACAAAACCATCTGTTGTATCCCCACCCCATGGCTGTTTGTCAGAGTCCTTCCTGGTTTGTGAGTGGCAGGAGCGTCTGTAAAAAAAGGTTCTCGCCTGAAAGCCCTTTCTCCACTTCTGCTGGGGAACCACTGCTCACCTAGTGGCCTTCATGCCACCCTGTGGTCTCTCCGTGACCATCTTCTTGCAGACATATTCACAGGGGTCCCCAGTGAGAGATCACAGATGATGTCAGGTCTTCATCCCTTTCAGCAGCAAAACATCTCTCTCCAGGACTCATGCCAGCATCTTTTATTTCCCAGCCTCTTACTCTGCCACATCCTCTGTTTTCCAGCCTCTCAACATTGCCTACAGCCACATCTACAGCTCCTACAGGAACTTCGTTGGGCCCCCCCATTTCAAGACCATCTGTAGACTCCTGGGTTACCAGGGCATTGCTGTGGTCATGGAGGAACTGCTGAAGATCGTCAAGAGTTTGGTAAGGAGGGGCCTCCATGAGTCCTGGTACATGCCTTCAGCTCTGTCTGTAGGAATAACCCCGGGGAATCCTGTGCCCTTATCCCTGGGTTCCTCTTACGTAGCACTCTGTAACATTTCTGTGTACCTTCTGACGCCATGGCTTTCCCTCTCACTTTCTGACCCAGAGCTTACTCACTGTACTTGATAAATGAACTCAGCAATCCTGATGTTGACCTTTAGGGCCTACTAATTACTGCTCACACACTCCGCCTATGCAGTGTTTTTGAACCTGAGCGTGAAAACTCCATGGCACATGTGCTGCCATTTTCCCCTCCTGTGCTCACGGCACATATCTCTAATCAATCACCACGCTTCTTCCCCTTGGGATTTCTTGCTAAACACTTGCAACACTGCGCTAGCCTCAAGGGAATTCTGTATCCCATTTCAAGTGTGATCATCCAAAGCTCCATTTACTTCCCCATGACACGCCGAAGTAAAGCTGAAACACTTAAACAAGATTTTCCTGAAATTTTGAGATGACAAGAGAGAAGTAGCTAAAGTAATAAGTAGCCACACCAGAAATAGGAAGCAGGATTCGCCTGCTCACCGCTCCTCTGCTAACAGCTGTGTAGAGCCACGAGTTGTTACAGATTGTGACGCTAAATCCAGAGTTAAACAGGAAAATGTAATGGGTTAAAGATGTCTGCCTTGGACATAGGAGGGATAAATGTGCAATGTATTTTCTGTGTTTAAATTAGCTAATGTGTCTGTCTCTACAGCTCCTTGGCCCATAACATTTTAGCTCTTAATCTGGATCTCATATAAGCACCTCAATCCCAGGAAAGGCTCATACCTTGAAATTGCCCTCCTGGAAGTGTATATTCCCAAGGGACTAATGAGACAGCTCCCTTTTCTGTCTCATAAAGGCCTATTTTTTGTTATTAAAGAGAATAGGGCTGTGCCCCCACATTTAGGAGAGAACCTACTCCCTCCTCTCAGGGAGCAGTGCCTTACTGGCCTAGGCAGCTCCAACTGCTATAACAAAATAACACAGACCAGGTGGCTTAAACAACAAATGTTGATTTTTCACAGTTCTGGAGGCTGGAAGTCCAAGGTCAGGGTGCCAGCATGGGCGGGTTCTAGCAAGGACCCTCCTCCTAGTGTTCAGATGCCTGCCTTCTCATTGTGTCCCTACATGACAGAGAGCAAGCTCACCTGTCTCTTGTCTCTTCTTATAAGGGCACTAATCCCATCATGAAGCTCCACTCCCAAGACTTCATTACCTCCCAAAGGCCCCAACACCACACGCCATCACACTGGGGGATGGAGTTTCAATATATGAACTTTGGGGAGACACATTCAGTCCATAGCACTTACCCACAGGCCGCAACAGAACCCTGTACACCCCCAGAGCCCAGCATTTAGTCCAGAGTTACACATAGACAGCAGTGATGGATTATTCACTCATTTTGCCCTCTTTTGTCAGCTCCAAGGAACCATTCTCCAGTACGTGAAGACACTGATCGAGGTGATGCCTAAGATATGCCGCTTGCCCCGACACGAGTATGGCTCCCCAGGTTGGTGATGGGGAGCCAGGGGCAGGGGGTAGTGATAGGAGAGTAATCCAGGCCCACCCTGTGGTGGTCAGGAGCCCTGACCATCTACCTGGAAAGGTTTGCTTCTCTAACAGGCCCACAAGCTGGCCCAGCACTGGGTTAGCATCCTACCTCCTCCATTAGCTAGATAGCCTTGAAGCATCTATAATCCCTCTGAGCAGTAGCATCATCTTCCCCAGTGAAGGTAAAGGATGCCTATTGGGCCTGCCTCCACAGGACTGCTGGGGAGCTAGGGAGGACAGCAGCTGTAGAGCATTTACAGCCTTCTTGTAAAGGTCTTTTCTAACTCAGCACCTCCAGGATCCCTTCCTCCATTTGCCCATTGGAGGACGCAGGTGCTGCAGGTGGTGATACAAGTGACATTTCTAAGGTGAGTCAGGAAACAGGAGTTTTGCCAGTCTGCCTCTGAGCAGAGAAATCATTCTTTCCTTCCCTAATAGTGAATGGCACAGGGACTGAATCTGGGGAATGGGAATTGGGAAAGGTGGAGACTGTGAGTTTGGCACCTGGTGTTTTTTCCTAAAAACCAAGCTGTCAGGTGCTGAGTGTGTGTGATTCAGAGTAGAAAAGGGCTTGGGGACACCTAGGTGGCTCAGTCGGTTAAGCGTCTGATTCTTGATTTCGGCTCAGGTCATGATCTCATGGTTCTTGAGTTCGAGCCCCGCGTTGGGCTCTGCTCTGACAGTGTAGAATCAGCTTGAGATTTCCTCTCTCTCTCTCTCTCAAAAAATAAATAAACCTAAAAGAAAGAAAGAAAGAAAGAAAGAAAGAAAGAAAGAAAGAAAGAAAAGAAAGAAAAGAAAGAAAGAAAAGAAAGAAAGAAAGAGAGAAAAGGGCTTGCCCTTGGAAGCTCTGGTTTTCAATCATAGGTGCCCCACTTACTAGCTGTGTGACTATGGGCCTGCCACTTACCCTCTCTGACCATAATCTAAAAATAAAAGTAATAGTGCCCTTCATGGTATTGTTGTATTAAATGAGATGTTGTAGATAAAGTGCTTAGCATAATACCTAGCCCTTATAAATAAGTGTTAATTCCTGTTATTAAGAATTCATACAACTTTTTGGAGGGACTGGGAGAGATTCAGGGATGCTGTATTTGCGTATGTTTGTTTTGTTCCAAAAAAGATTTGAGCCAGCCTCCTGAGTTTTCTTTAGTACTGAGCCCTGAAAGAAGTCTCACCCCTGGCCCACATGTAGAGAGGTAGGGGTTTGGTTTTTCGCCATCCCACTCAGGTCTGGGCTGTTGCTCTGTTGGCCCTTCCCATCATCCTGCCTGAGCAGGGTCAGTTTCCCACTAACTGTCTGCCTTCATTCCCCAGGGATCCTGGAGTTCTTCCACCACCAGCTGAAGGACATCATTGAGTATGCAGAGCTCAAAACAGATGTGTTCCAGAGCCTGAGGGAGGTGGGCAATGCCATCCTGTTCTGCCTGCTCATAGAGCAAGCTCTGGTGAGTCCTGAGCCCAAAGAAATTGGAGCGTCTCCAGGCTGGAAGGGACCCCCAGCCCAGCCAGAGACCTGAGGCCCCCCAGGGTATCCTGCTCAGCAGGCCCTGCAGCATAGACTTGTGTTGTCCCGTGCGGGGTATGTGCTACAGATCTGTTCTGCTCTCAGGCAGCTCTGACCATTTGAACCCTGGGAGGAACACAGGCTCTGGCGTTAGACAGACCTGGGTTCCTGTCCCAGCCCCACCTTCACTAGCCACAGGATCCCAGCAATTCATCCGAGGCTTAGTTTTCCATCTACTCATTAAACAAATAACAACTGCTTGGCTGCCACAGGCCGGTCACTGCACTGGGGGGTGGAGTCATCGTCAGCCCCTGCCCTGTGTCCTGCACAGTGGCGGGGAGACTCACACTGAGCCATGTATTCACACAGAAATGCTGTGCGTACATTACAGCAATGCTCGGAGGGAGGAGTGCAGGGTTTTGTGGGAACACAAAACAGAACCTGGTGTGGTCTTGGTGAGAAAGGGAGGACTTCCCTCAGGGGGTGACCAGGAGAAGCGTCAGGAATTGGCCTGCTGAAGAACCAGGAATCGTGGTCCAGGCTGAGGGGAGAGCACATAGTGCTCTCTTCCTTTGGTGTGATGGGAGACGGCCACGCTAACCCTCAGGGTAGTTTAGAGGCTGAAAGGAGACAAAACGTGCAAAGTGCACACAGTAAGAACTAAATAACTGGTGGTAGTTAGCAGGATGAGCACAGGCTCGCCTCCCCATACTCCCACTTCCCAGGACCACACAGACCCAGGGCACCTTTTAGTTGCCTGACCATTCGGCAGTCCCCACCGTCCCTTGTGGCTTGGTCACAGAGGCTGCCTGCCTCCTTCCCATTCTCACCAGCACTCCATGCTACCTGCTCCTCTGTGTGTGGGGTCCACAGCCCTCCAGCCACGGGGCCATGTATGCAGTGGAGTAGTGGAAGGAAAGGGAGAGGGGTGTCGCTCTGAGGGTGCATCATCTCAGCCTGGGAAGATCTCTCAGCCTCTGTGCACTCATACAGCACAGGGGTATGGAGAGCCCGTTCATTGCTGACTGCAGTTCTAGGTTGTGTGTGAATAGCCTTCATTAAGAGAGACAGATTATGACCATCCAAACATCGTGAAGGCAGAGGGTGGTACATGCTGTGAGGGCATAAAAGGGAAACCGGGATAGAGCGTGATGGTGGTCGGGAGGGATATGCTGATTTCAGAGAGGGTAGAGCTTGATATTTGTAAGAAAGAAAAAAACCTGGAATGAGCTGGAATAGAGGGGCACAGGGGACAAGATAGGAGCAGAGGAGGGAGGAACAGGTGGCAGTCCTGGGTAGGAATTCGTTGGAGTGTTGTGAAATGGAGAGTGAGGCAGAGGGTCTGATTTACTCTTGGGAAAGGCCCTTTGGGCCTTGGGAGAAGAACCAGCCATAAACACGCTGCGGCTGTTTGCAGCTGCCCAGCTCAGGGTTTGTCCTGGAGGCAGAAGCACATGGAGAGGGGAGGGAAAGGAAGGCACTAGGGAGGAGACGTAACAGGGGTAGAGTGAGATGAAAAGCTCGGAATAAGAACCCTAGTGATCCCTGCCTCTAACAGTCCCGTGTGACCCAGAGCGAGCCAGTTCACTCCACGTCTGAGGTCCCCACCTCTACAATGAGGATGTGTCCTATCTGTTCTCTCAGACCCTTCCCCGTGGAGAGGCTCAGAAATGCACACGGTTTTGCTCTCCCTCCATGAGGAGTAATTGCCTCTCTGTTCCCCTTTAAATAGACTCTTGAGACAGCTAAGTGTTCCTCTTTATGGTAACAGGTTTTGAACACGGTTCAGTGGCCTGTGTTGCCATGGCAACTTAGCCTTCAGAAGTCACAGGGATGAGTAGGAAACACAGTTCTGTTCAAGGCTTCAGAAAGATGAGGAGAGGCTCCAGGGGCACCAGGAGGGGTGGAGGTGGGGGAGGGCTGGCCCCTGAAGCCTCAGGCCTACGTGTCTCCTGTTAGCACCTTCTTTCATGAGGAGTTGTGACCCGAGAGCACCAATTAAGTTTCCCCTAAGAAGCAGACTATTGATGGGACTATAAGGACAGGGAAAATTTTTCTCAGGCAGCCATGCCAAGGTGGTCACTTGCATATATCACTGAAGACAAGAGGATACTCAGGATAAAAGACCTTCAGAGCTGAGAGAGACCTTAACAGTATATGTCCCCACCCCTCTATTCATGAGGGAGGAAGTGGGGAACCAGAGAGGGGAGCTGGTCTCCTGAGGTCTCATGGCACATCAGCAGCAGAGGTGGAAGAAGGAAAGCACAGGTTTCCAGCACTGACTCCAGTCCTGGCGGAGGCCAACAGAGCAAGAATCAGGGCCCCCACAAAGCTCTGTGCTATGCTTTCTACTTAGACAACTGGGGGAATCCCCAGGCCAACATAGTACTTTCTGAGATTAGAATGAGGCATGAGCTTTCTGGAGCCTTTGTGTTTACAGAACTGAAATAAAATAAATATTTAAATGACATATCAATTGTTCTAATTAAAGAACAATTAGCAAAAAAAGAAAGGGAGGGAAGGTGGAAGGGAGGGCCCTTAATGGCCATCCACAGAGGACCTTCTCCTGGAGGACTCTGAAGAGTTACAAAGAATAAGGTGTATGTACCCACATAGAAAATGTTGAAAGACACAATGCTGAGTGAGAAAAAGCAAGTCCCAGCACAAGACACATATTATGATGCCATATATATAAAATAAGCAAAAAAGAGGGTGGTGCCTGGGTGGCTCAGTCAGTTAAGCTTCTGCCTCTTGACTCAGCTCAGGTCTGGATTTCAGGGTTGTAAGTTCAAGCCCTGCATTGGCTTAAAAAAAATTAAAATAAACAAAAAAATAAAACCCACAAAATATACTGCATTGAAAAAAAAAATCTAGGGAAAAAAAGCATATCAGATAGTTCAGCTATTTTCTCCATGTATCAGGGAGTAAACTAGGATTAGGGGTCAACAGGGACTTTAATTTTATCTGGAATGTCTAATGTTTTGCAAGGAAAGTATTTTCAAGTATTACTATTGAACTAAAAATTAATTTAAAGAATACAAATAGTACCTAATAGTTGTAGGTTAATAATAACAGAAAAACTGGAAGAATATTGAAAAATACAAAGTAGGAAGTCTTTTGCTTGTTAATCTTGTGTTGTCTTTTTCTGATAGATTTGCAGTTTCTGGCTGTGGGTTCCATGTTGAAATATATGCTGCAAATACCTTCTTTCATTCTGTGGCTTGTGTTTTTGTTTCTAACAGGTTATTAATATATCATTAATGTGTAGGAAGAGAGGATATAAATTGAAAAGATTAATTACTTGTCTAAAGGTATACCTTTTCTCTTTAAATTAGGTGCTTATAAATATTTCTTCAAATTCAGGGTGCAATATTAGTATAGAAACCCCTACACCTATGGAGCAGGTTGCTTGCTTGGTGTTTTTAATTAAGGTCTAACATACATGGAGTAACATACAGAATATGCAGAATTCTCACCATATAGACAAAGTGAATTATCCATGTTACTGTGGGTGGGCATTTGGGTTGTTTACAGCATGATGCTGTAACAAATGAAGATACCATGAACGTTCTTGCACATTTCTGTTGGTGGATCTGTGTTCTCATTTTTATTAGGTAAATTTACTAGTAGTAGAGTAGCTAGGTCAACGTGTAGATCAATGTTTAGTTTCAGGAGCTACTGCCAAACTGTTTTACAAAGTGGTTGTGAGAGTTTATTCACTCATTCAGCAGTGTAGGAGAGTTTTAATTTCTTGACATCCTCAGGAACATTTGGAGTTGTCTTTTCAATGAAAGCCGTTCCATCATGGTATCTCATTATGGTTTTGATCTCCCTGCTGAACACTGATGCTGGGCCTCTTTCCATAAGGTAGAGCCATTTGGACAGCCTCTTTTGCAAAAGGCGGTTCAATATTTTTGCCTGTTTTTAAATTAAGCCCTCTTTTCCATATTTATTTGTACTTATTATTGATATATTGTGGATCCATAAATGGCAAATACATTTCTTTGGCTTGTCTTTTGGTAAACAGAAGTTCTTAAGGCTTGGTGTATTTATCATTTCTTCCCCCATGTGGTTGGTGCTTTTGTGACTTGTCTTAAAAAATCTTTCCTACTCTACAGTCATGAAGATGTATTATCTTCTAAAAGTTTAGAGTTTTAGCCTTTTGAGGCTTAACAGACCATTAAGTCTGTTGTTCACTTGGAGTTGATGTGTGTGTTTAGTGGGAGGTAGAAATCCATTTTCATTTCTTCCCGATTATCCCAGCAGCAGTGACTGAAAAGACCTTCTTCTCCCTGCTCTGCAATGGCAATGCCACATGCGTCATTGATCAAGTGCCCACAAAGGGTCTAGTGGTGGCAGGCTCTTAAATATTTGTTGAGTCTACCCTGAAATGAATCGGCATTCATTAGGCATCTATTTATAAGTCCTGTTATGTTTTTTTTTTTTTTCATTTTTTTAATGTTTATTTATTTTTGTGAGACAGAGAAAGACAGAATGCGAGCAGGGGAGGGGCAGGGAGAGAGGGAGACACAGACTCCAAAGCAGACTACAGGCTCTGAGCTGTCAGCACAGAGCCTGATGCAGGGCTCGAACTGACAAACCGTGAGATCATGACCTGAGCTGAAGTCAGACGCTCACCTGACTGATCCACCCAGGCACCCCAGTCCTGTTATGTTTTTAAAGGAAATTCTGTTAGTATCTCCTACCTAGTATCTAGTAACTAGTGTCACCTACCCTGGGAAATCAGAAGATTGTCATTAAGGAAATATTCCATAGTCACCAAGTTTTTTCTCAAATTTTGTATTGTGTTTGAGCCATCAGCCCATTGTTCATTATGCTGACACACACCAGAAGAGGGCCCTGTTTGTTCATGTGAAAGAGGGAAAGCCCGGTCCCTGGGAAGAAGACAGCCTGTCTGTCTGCCTCTCTGCCTTTTATGGCAGGACCTCCCATCGTCTGGGACTTAAGAGTATTCCCTGCCTTGAGCTCTGTTTATTTCTTCTTTCCTCCTTATAGTCAGAGTGGACCACAGTCAGAGTCTGGGCAGTCATTGCTCCTCTTACAGGAGGCCTTGGGCCCAAACTCATAGAACTGGGTGCCATGCAGGGTGAGTTTCACAATCTCAGCACCACTGGGATTACCCTTTGTTGTAGGGGCCCGTCCTATGCATTGTGGGGTGTTGAGCAGCACCTCTGGGCTCTAGCCTGTCTCTAGATGCTAGTAACACCCTTCCCAGTTGTGACAACCAAAAAGGTCTCCAGATACTGCCTCATATTCCTTGAGAGGACAAAACCTCCCCCTATTGAGAAACACTGATCTAGTGCAATCCCACATTTTGCAGATAGGAAGCCAAGGCCCCAAGAGGGAGATGACTTTCCCAGGGTTAAACTAGTGCAGGAGCTGGGGTGAGAACCCAGGATCCTTACAGTTAGCACACTCAGGGACAGAGGACCGCTCTACAAAGCCTCACAGGTGATGCTGTTGGCTTTGGTTTGGGTTTTAGTTCCAGCTCCACGTCTGATCCCTCTGTCTCCTGCTTCCACTTTATAGTCCTTTCTCTTTAATTTTGTTTTTCTTATTGCATAACTTAAATAAATTCATTGCCAGAAAACCCAGGGAAGCAGAAAGAAGAAAACAAAAACCACATTGCTGCACGAAGAGAGCCACTGTTCATGTTCTGAAGGACATCCTTGCAGATGTTTGTATGTTCCAGCATATCAATATTAAATTTTTTCATTGTTTTTTTTTACTTTGTTTAGTTATAAAAGTCATGCTCACCAAGCTGAGAAGAGTGGTGATCCACATGGAGTGTGGTGGGGGCAGGCGATCTTCCACTTTTTACTTTACGTTCTAAATTATTGTACAAATTTAGTGCACTAAACACTTTTTGCTTTTTTTCCCCCCCTGGAGAGGAGGTCCTCACACACTTAGCAGATGTACACAATCCTGATACATGAGAAGTAAAAAAGCAAATGCCTGCCCTTCACTGTCCATCTTAGACCTTGGCTCCATATCCCCACCTGTTCTTGATCCAGAGTTCTTTTTGCCATCACCCTGACTAACGACCCCTCCGGCTACTCAGGAGTCACGATCTGTCCCTACATCCAGGCACCGCTGAGCAGCACTCCTTGGCCTTTCTGCAAGCAGCATGTCCTCCAACCCAGACCCAGAACCCAGTGGTGTTCCAGATTAAAAATGAGTCAAGCTTTGTGGAAAGAGGGCACCTCGACTCCCAGTAATACCTCTACATGCTTTCTGGTTTTTAAGTATTTTTACATCCTTTCAGACACATCCCAGTCTGGAAACCAAACCTGCTACCCTCATCAATATATGAGGTACGGAGCAAACGTGTTCTGACTGCTGAGAGTCAGGGAGTCTGCAGACCTGACTGAGAGCCCCCCATGGGCCAGGCGGTCAGTGTGTGGGACTCCAAGATCATTGGACACAATCCCTTCCCTGATGACACTGTTCACAATCAATACCCTCAGTCTGCAGCAGAGGAGTGTTAGCCCTCCAGGGGGTAGGCAGAATGATCTCATAGCTTTTAACTATTTACTTACTCAAAAAATGAGAAAGGAACTAAGCCCTCCTGTTTATTAACACAGTGTTCCAGAGTTGATCACATAAATACATGTCAGTGGAGATGTTTGCTCAAAATTATACAAATGGAAGCTTATGGTCCAAAAGGTTTGGAGACCACCAGCCGAGATCCACGACAACAAAGTGAAAAGGGGTATAAAATAATGGAATCAGAGAGGAGGGGATGACAGGACAGATTGCCTGGTTGAGGGTCATTTTTGTATCCTCAGCACATCAGTACAGGCTTATCACCTATGTCCTATATGATGAGGGGAGGGACATATCAGCTCAGTTCTAGGTGAGGATTAGAAACATACCTGTTTATTCTCTAAAATCTTCCAAGATGATGCCATTCCATTTGAGCAAGAGGCTGCCAGTCACCTTAATCCAAAGCCACCTCAGTCCTGGAAACTTGTGGCACTTGTATCATCAGCCTGGGCCAGTAATTGCCCAGAAACCAGAGCCTTGGCTTTTCAGTTCTGCACTGATGACTCTCCCAAGAGGAGACCCCAGTGGACAGAAGGCCTAGATGCTGAGGGTTTGGGAGTCAAAATGCAGTTTGCTCTCCTGGGTGTTATTGGAGGGCAGACACCTGCAGACATCCGGGAGGTGGTGTAGTGGTCCCAGCCGCAGCCGCTCATTGCAGTCGCTCAGAAAACTCCTGAAACATCCATGCTGGTACTTCACCTGGCCCCAAGGTGGCCCTGGCTAAAATACCAGGCCAAAAGCTCCACCCCTGATTCCAGTGTGCCGCCAGGGTGGAGAGCCCCTGATCTAGAAGGAGTCTTCTTAACTAGTGCTTCCAGAGGCTAGTCACTGATGTGTTGTCATATTTCTTGCTGTATCTACAGACCACTGGTTGTATTGTTTACAAAATAATTTTAATTAACTTACTTTTTAACTTAAATTTATTTTTAAAGTGGGGCACCTGGGTGGCGCAGCCGGTTAAGCATCTGACTTTGGCTCAGGTCAGGATCTCATGGTTTGTGGGTTCAAGTCCCGCATCAGGCTCTATGCTGAAAGCTCAGAGCCTGGAGCCTGCTTCAGATTCTGTGTCTCCCTCTCTCTCTGTTCCTCCCCCACTCATGCTCTGTCTTTCTCTCCTTCAAAAATAAATAAACATTAAAAAAAAGTTTTAATTATTTTAAAAGGAAACTGTATATCACTTCCATTAAACAAAATCATTATCTCTTGCCATCATTGGAAAGCAACCAGAGGGACACCTGGGTGGCTCAATCGGTTAAGCGTCAGACATTTGATTTCAGCTCAGAGAGTGATCTTGCAGTTTGCGAGTTCAAGCCCCACATCAGGCTCCGTGCTAACAGCTTGGGATTCTCTCCCTCTCTCTGCTCCTCACCCGCTCATGCACATGCTCTCTCTCTCAATCTCTCTCTCTCTCTCTTTCAAAATAAATAAACTTAAAGAAAAAAAAAAAGCAACCAGAATAATAAATTCAACCAAAATACAACAAAGTAATGTAATCCCAGCTGCTGTCTGCCCAGACATCTGAGCCCGGGGCCTGCCGTGTTAAAAATGGAGTTTAGCAAATGTTAGACAGGTTTGAGATATGCTGGATCTAAATGAGAGGCTTTCTTACAAAGTTGTCAAAAAGACTGCTAGGGAACTAAGAGGAAAGTAAGTTTCCCTCCGTGACCCACTATTGTTAAATATCACTTCCCTGCCTCTACAATTCCCACCTTTTAGGAAATGCCTGCCTTGGGAAACGTTGATGTGCACTTGAGGGTAAGGGAAAACTACTTTTTAAGCTAGTTTCTTGGCTGTAGATCTTTCCCAGCTGACCAGACATGGTTCTGGTCCGGAACAATGATCATTTTTCCCCCTGACAATTCAGGGGGCAGGGGAAAGAGTTGAGGTGAGACAGGGTGATATATAGCATTGTTCAAGTGAGGCTCAGATTGGTGGGGAAGGACCACACACACGTGCAGACCCAGACACGCAGAATCAGATAAGATTACGGATTTATTTAGGCAGGTTTACAAAGAACTCCTGGAAGTGAGGGCCCCACGGCACAAGAGCAGTTGGAATATGTCACAGTTGAACTTTCCACTGTTCACTGGAATCCCAGACGAGAGGCTGGAAGGCTGCTGCTCGTACTTTCTGCACAAAGCTGGGTGTGGGAAGCCTAACCTGCTCCACAGGCCCTGTATCTTTGGGGCTTAACATCAGTATGCAGGAAACACTTCACTAATGGGCTACGTGTGTCCATATAAGGAAATGTTTAGAATGCTGCACTCTCTGGTTAGGCCCTGTAACCACCCTCCCTCCGGCACCCTCCCACCAGAACATCAGAGTGGGGGTTCCTGGGGGTCCTCAGCCTCCAGTTCCCAGCTCATTCTCCACGCTCACTTGACAAAGACAAAAACATAAAATACTAGTGTTAGTGCTACTGCCTTTTGGTCGCCTCAGAACTTCGAATGTTAAGAAAATATTGTTTTCAGATTGGTTTGATGGTTCCCTTCAGGAGATCAGCTAAAACTGGTACGTAGTTTTTCATCCAGAGATGGAGCCTAAAGGTAGCATCTAATGCTGTTGTATGTGGATCCGACGTGTGTGTATCACATGACCCTAGTTTTTTTAAATATGTATCCTGAGTCTGTATGGTATCCTTTATTTTTGTGTGGGTGCTTTAAAAATTTTTTTTCAATGTGTATTTATTTTTGAGAGACAGTTGAGTAGAGAAGGGGCAGAGAGGGAGGGAGACACAAAATCCAAAGCAGGCTACAGGCTTTGAGCTTTCAGCACAGAGCCTGACACGGGACTCGAACCCACGAGCTATGAGGTCATGACCTGAGACAAAGTCAGACACTTAACCGACTGAACCACCCAGGCGCCCCAAGAATGTTTTTTTTTTTAATTTTTTTTTAACGTTTATGTATTTTTGAAACAGAGAGAGACAGAGCATGAATGGGGGAGGGGCAGAGAGAGAGGGAGACACAGAATCGGAAGCAGACTCCAGGCTCTGAGCCATCAGCCCAGAGCCCGACGCGGGGCTCGAACTCACGGACCGTGAGATCGTGACCTGAGCCTAAGTCGGACACTTAACCGACTGAGCCACCCAGGTGCCCCCCAAGAACGTTTTTTAATGTAGATGCTTACAATACTGAGGTTACACAGGAGGATAATCTTGGTTTTAGGAGTTGCATGCTGAGGTATTTAAGGCTGAGTAATGCAATGACTTCAACTTGTTTTCAGTGATTCAGTAAAACATATAGAGTCACAACAGAAATAGTAAAAGAAAAGGTCATTGTGATTCTACGTCAGGAGTATAAGGATGTGCATTGTTCTTTCAAATATTTTATATGTTCAGTATTTTTCATAACACAAGTTTGAAGAGGGGAAAAGGAAACTTCATTATGGAATCCAGAAAGTTAAGAAGAAAAAGGGTCACTAAGCAGACAAGGTCACAGTGTATAAGGAGGAAGACAAGTTATGAGGGTTTTGTTTTTTCCAGCTACTTCTTTCTGTTAGTTGGTGAGATTTATTTTTGGTAACATATGCTTAGGAGCCACTTCTGACCTCATTTTTTAATTTATAGAGGCATCTTCTAGTGCTGAACACAGCCACGACTCTCATGCTGTCCATCTATTTGATTTCTAAGCAGGAAATATCAGTGTAGAATCATGGAAAGGCAGATGAAGCCAGGAAAGCTGTCCAGTCCAAACTAGAAAAAGACCCCACGGGACTTGTCAGTGGCCCTGAGAGAACTCCCAGAATGCTTCTTTCGACTGCCCTCTTCCTGTGGGCCATGGTGGGGAGATTTTCCCCGTGCTTCAGGGTCTTCAGGAAAGAAAACAAGAATGCCTTTTCCCTGTGTGCAATTTAAGAGAAATTGTCTCAAACCCAGCTTCTTTGAGGGTCACTGCCTATCCATTCTTGTTAAAGGTGAAATTTACTGGTAGGTAAAGCATTGGGGGGTAAAATGACAGCTGATTTTCTACGTAACAGCAGAGGACCTTCATACAGTTATAAATCAGATCATGCTACTCCCCTGCTTAAAACTGACAGGTGGCTTCTCATTGTACTTCAAGTTCTAGCTCCCAGCTGTGACCCACGAGGCCCCAGAAAATTCAGCCATGCCTATTCCTCTAGAGTCATTCATCTTTTATTACACTCTTTGCCTGGGTGCACAGTCCAGCCACACAGCAGACTTTGAAGGTCAGAGTACAGCTGAATCCTACCATCCTTGGCTTCTACCCAAATGCTTGTTGACATTTAGCCCCTTTGTGTTATAGTCAAGGGGCACCAAGAGGACTTCCCCCGACCCAAACAAAAGCATCTCTTCCCATCAGTGTCTGAAGTTCTCCTATTAGGGACTTTTCTTGATTTGAAATGTTACCTAATGTTTAAAAGCCCCAGGGGCACCTGGGTGGCTCAGTTGGTTAAGCATCCAACTTTGGCTCAGGTCATAATCTCACAGTTTGTGAGTTTGAGCCCCTCTGTGCTGACAGTTCCAGAGCCTGGAGACTGCTCTGGATTCTGTGTCTCCCTCTCTCTCTCTCTGCCCCTCTCCTGCCTGTGCTCTGTCTCTCTTTGTCTCTCAAAAATAAGTAAATGTTAAAAAAAAATTTAAGCCCCAGTAAAATACAAAGCCTGCTGAGATGGGTTTAGAGATAGATAGAGCCAGTACTTTAGTAGGTAATCATTTATCAAATAATTTTGAGAAGTAAGATGGTCACCCGGAAAAGGGTGCAGGGAAACCAAAAGATTCCTCCAGGCCAAAACAAAGACAAAGACAAACATTAAAAGAGAAACTCTGTTCTGTACATAGGAAGATGTGGATAGTGTATGCTAAGTGATTAAAAATAGATTACAAAAGAGTAGATATTTTATGTCCCATCATTTAAAAACATATACTTAAATGTTATATGTATAGAAGAACCAGGCAGGATAAACCTCCACAAGAGTATCTGTGATGACCCCTGGGTGGTAGGATTATAAATTTCTTCCCTTTAAAAAAAAATGCATCTGCATTTTCTCTTTTTTTTTTTTTTCAAAAATGAGCATAAATACTTAAACAACAAAAAGAAAGGGGCTAGAGTAGCAGCTTTAAAAACCCACCTGCTGTGATGAAACATACAGCCTGGTGTCTAGAGTTAACAGTGCTATGTTGTCTGCTTGAAAACTACCAAGAGTAGATCTTAAATGATCTCCCCACAAAAAATGGTAATTGTATGAGGTGAAAAAAGTATTAACTGGTAATCATTTCACAGTCGTCAAATCGGCAGTGTGTCCAGCCATCACACTGTACATCTTAAACCAACACAGTGTTATAGGTCAGTTGTATCCAGGTAAAGCCAAGGGGAAAATCTGCCAAATTAATCATTGTTCACGGGACAACCCTTGCCTGAATTAAGTATTGGGTGAACTTCCAGGAGAAAATGACAAATAGCAGGTCAGCTAACACTTAATATAAGGTAACTAAAATGTTGGTGGTGGTGGTTTTTGGAGATCAAGGATAACAAATGTGTACCTTAAGTGCCTTTGCCCCTCTTCTAACCCAAGGCACACATTGATAATCGATCCTGCTGAGCCTGAATCTGTTGTCGAAATTGCCTCCAAAAGCAGCCACTGCCTCAGTCATGAATGGTGACCCCAGTGCCACTGCTGGCACATGTGTTGCCCACACTCAAATCATGAAAAGATAGCCTTCCTCAAGATGTTTCATTCCTTTCTTTTGAACTATGATCATAATACGTCGATTTTTAAACAACAAAGTGTATCTGCTAGGAAAGGATCCTCGTAAACAGTCGATCTCCTGGCAGCCCTTAGGATGGAATGCTCTTGGACAAAATACTGTCTTCAGAAACCATTTATAGCAGACCTGGGTTTTTGTCAACTCTGCTGGAAATCGTTAACCTCCTCCCAAAAAATAAACACAGACCCTGACAAGATGGCATTATCTCCCAATAAAAGCAAAGTGGTCGGAGACCCCTGGCAACTCGTCCTGACATTCTAGGCACTGGACTGCCCTACTTTGGTATCGAGGAGGCAACTGAAATGCCCACTTCCTGTTGGTCAGATGTATGGTCCGTATAGCAAGGTAGTATGGCAAGGCATTGGACACTAACTGGGTATCCTTAACCAGTCAGCTGTTTCTGTTTCAAGGCAGCATGATTCAGGGAGGACTGTGGGTCTATGTTCCAATTAAAACTCAGACTTAATTCCATTTTTTCCATGAATTTGCTGACTTCTCATTCCAGTGATTTGCAATGAACATCATTCCCTGGGGCCTTTGCTGTTGCATTGGCCGCATTACAAGGCCAGCCCCTCCCTCCCAACACCCAGGGCTTTGGGTGTGCAGTCCAGTGGTTGGGAAGGAGATGTGTTCTGGTGGGCAGGGTCCACGGGACCTAATGATGAGTAAGGGAAACTCAGTGAGGAGATTTGGCACCTAGTAGGTTCTAACAGGCCACTTGCAGTTTAAAAACCGGCATTCCCATTTGGAGACTTGCCACAGGCACTTGCCCCTCCTGAGAAGCTAGAGGCCTTTTCCTCTCCCTTTGATGCATTTCTGGTCTTATACTGTGCAATGGTCTCCAGACTTAGTGACACTGCCTCTTTAATTGTAAGGTGCTGTATATTCCTCTGGGTATAGACAGAGTATAAGCGAAAGAGCAGAGATCTCTCAGAATTCTCTTGCTGACCTTGGCCTGGCCACTGGGCCACCTTCCTAAACCAGCCATGCCCTGTTCTTTCATTCTGCTCCACTGCTGAGTTACACAGCCTTGAATGAGACAGGAATCTTTCTGCAGAGGAACAAAGGCAGGATGTGGCCAATGCTTGACTCCCGGGTGTTCTCCTCGAAAGGGCCTATCAGAGAGCCTGGGTTCAAGTTTTGCCCCTGTACTTAATAGCTATGAGACTCCAGGAAAGTGATTAAAATCCTCTGAGCCTTAGTTTCCACACCCCAAAAATACTGGGGCTAAGTGTAAGTCTCCCCTGCTTTTTCCAAGTTTGCGTTCTGCCTTGCTTTCCCAGAAGACCTTACAACAGTACCTGTTTTCACTAACCACAAGAAATCCAAGGAGGATTTTGCTTTCAGGAAAAGAGGTGAAAAGCAAAAATAGCATTCACCCTTTGTTTTGCAGCAAGTGGCTCCAGAGCCATCATGAGTGGCCCCGCCAGACTCCTTCCCAGCAGCTACACTCAGCATCTCAGCACCAAGCTGCCAGAGCTTTGGACTGTGCTTCATCTGTGATTTATCTCAACTTATTTGGCATGCCCCTTAGAAAGATGCGTCCTGAGGTGTCAACGAAGCCAAAGAGAGGTTGTTTTTGGGGGTCTGGGAATGTTCAAAACATTTTCCATATAAATTCATGGTAATTGCTTCTTTGCTTTATGCCATTTGGCCTTAGGAAAGGTTTCGTTAGGAGCGCTCTGCCTTCAGATAGTGGGGGAAACCTATTCCCAGTCCCCAGTCTTTGTGTTGAGTGAAGTGAGGAATGTAAAGTCACCGGAGCTTCATAAGCAGGCCCTCAGCTACCATGAGTCCCTTCTCTCCTCTTCCCAGAGCTTCCCAGAGGCTTTGACTCAGCCTCGGTCCCCCAACTGAGAGCCTGGCTCCAGCCTGCCTGCAGCCCTGTCAGCTCACCCCTCCCTCTCAAGCCCCAGCAAATGGTTTCCTGCTCTCTTCACACTGATCTTCATCTTGTCTCCCCTCTGTCTGCAGTTGCACTTTTCCTGCCAATTCAAAAACTGGCACATTCTCCCCAGCCACCTTGAAGCCATCACCGTTTCCCGTCTCCTGTCTTGTCTCGTTCCTCCCAGTTCTATCCAGCCTGGGGGGATAGAACTTATCCAATGCCTGTTCTCTGAAGGAACTTTGTGTCGTTTCTCCCTCCTCCCAGTCTTCAGAGCCTTTTGTTTTATTTTCCCGAGCACAGGTGTCCTGGACTGTCTTCCCCCACTACATCGTAAACTTCGTTTAAATCTAGTTTTTCCAGTCTTACCTGTCATCGTATTTCCTGCAGCATCCAGACCCCTCTTCACCCTGTGCCCTTGGGGTGTGTGTCAGATCACAGAGCAAGCACTCAGTGGATGTTCAGTGAAGGAAAGGAAGGAAGGGAGAGAAGGGAGGAAGGAAAGAAGGAAGGGGCAGCACCAAGTGTAGAAGAGTAGCTGTCTTCCCCGTTAGGTGGTTTGTCGGTAGACAAGGAAGTACCCAGAATTTATCAGTGTCTCCTTGATCTCAGGTGCCACTGTGCACCTTCTCTTTCTTTGGTCTCATAGAGTCAGAGGAACTGAAGTGTGTGGAAGGGTCTGGTCACCTTGAGAAACGCCCACCCTTGCCTACCCTTGCATTCATGTCATTCCCTCTCCTGGAGTCCATTTGTATCCTCATGCTGATGATTCCTAAGTTTGGATCCACTCCCCAGATTCTGGGGCCCCATAGCTTACCTCTAGTTGCCTGTTAGACATCTTCTCTTGGACATCCACAGACATCAGATAATCCACCTTACCCAGATCTGATCTCAGCTTCCCTGCCGCCCGCAAACCCACTGTGTCCTTGGACCCTGTGAACAGGTGGTGCGTGTCATTTCCCTGTCTGCACCTGTATCCCAATCTGTCACCAGGTGTCCGATGTCTGCTCCCTCCTCTCCATCTCCAGGCCCTAATCTGTCTTGATCCCAACACCTCTTTGTCCCCCACTGCCCCAATCTCTTCTCTCTCTTGCAGCCACAAAGTGAAACTGCAGATTTCCCTGATGGAAACCATCAAGGTGGCATTAAGATGCCTGAGCGAGGCTTACAAGATCCTTCCCCAGCACTGAAAGCTTCAGTCTAATTCAGCTGACAGCCCCTTACCAGCTGTGGTCCCTCTTGGTCTTGGGCCTTTGCAGGAGATGTTCTCCCTCACCTGTCCAGTACTTACCCCCGTTCAGGTCTCAGCTTAGCATTCATTTTTGTGGAAAGCCTTCCCTGTCATCTTCCCCGAAAGCCTGGGTTGGTTGCCCCTCTTAATGTATTACCATAGCCCCATGCACACCCCCACTGCAGCACTTCCCACAATTTTCCATTTACTTATTTTCCTCATCATTTTGAGAAACGCCATGCATCAGGTCTGCCTCACTTAATGTTGTGTCTCCAGCACCTTGCAGTGAAACTTGTGTATAATCAATGCCTATTATTTGTCGAATGACTGAATGAATGACTTCTTTTCTGCTCAGGCTATATCTGAGTCAGAATGAAAGTGTCCATATCTTGCTTGATCTCTAGACAATAGTATGCCCATGTTCTGTATATGCTTCTTGTTGGCCTCTCCTGTCTGATCAAACGTGGGTCTTCAGTATAACTGGTCCTTCCAAGAAGACTCTCTCAGTCAGTATTTGCATGGGATATGAAACACTGCTCGGATTCTCCATCAGGACCCACAGACTTGAGGACCCTGGACTGGGGCTAGATTAGACAGCTCAACCCACAGACAGCTTGGTGGGGGTCCTGAATGAAGAAGAACTCTGATAAGTTTTTAAAAAGAAAACCCCTATAGACTGGAGGGTTTTGGAAGACTCCTAGGAGGTGAAGCTTGAATGGGGCTCCGAGGGATGGATAAGGATGAGGGAGGTTTGGGAGGGTGGGGAAAGAAAGAATTTATAGGTGTAAATTGACCAAATGAGTGGTCGGTCCAGTTTTTTACCTTAGTATCAAACCAGCAGATCTTTAAAAACTAGTGGCCTGCAAAGAAATTATTTACACAAATCCAGGATAGAGGTTACCTCTGGGGTTGGAGGAAGAGAAGTTTCAATAATTTCCTGTTTCTTCAGCCGGAAGCTGGCTCTTGACTCTTCATTTTTCAAGCTGCCTGTATATGTCACAATTCTTTCAGTTTAAAGAATGTCCGTAGCTATGACTAAAAACCCAGTAAATAAAGCAACAAATGATGTGATCCTATCAGATATGAGTGAGGCTAAAAAGTTTCTCACGTGGTGAGATTTTAAGTAATCTTCTCCTGTTTCTATGTTTGATCATTTTACTTTTTTTTTTTTTTCCCCATCCTGTATATGCATCGTGAGGGGGAGAACGTTCCACACTTCCTCAGGCTTTGGCCACCTGCACTACCATGGAGAAACAATGGTGTCAAAGTGAATTGGCCCTGGGTCTTAACCCTGTCAGCCCTACTGCTTCTTTATTGCCGTGGGCCTAGCTAGGAAATGTCACCTCCCTGAGAATCTCAACGTCCTGGCATGTAGGATGGAGATCGAAAGAGCCACCTCATAGGATATCCTGAAGTGCAAAGCGGATGATGGGTACAGAGCACCTGGCACATAGTTAGTGTTCAGTAAATGCTCACTGATTCTCCTTCCCTGAAGAACAAAGCCATTATGTTGGCATAGATTCTCAGTTCTAGGGAGAAACCCTTAGAGACCATTTAACCCAACCTCTTCATTTTGTTCCATTTAAATTATTCTTAATTGCACATGATGAATCAAATAATACAGATGAGCTTATGATGAAAAACATCATTCTTGGCTCTGCTGCACCTCGCCCCACCTGTACCCCAGTCCCCAAGGCAACTTGTTTTAATCATTTCTATTTCTAGTTGTTCTCACTGTTCTCTCCATAATGCTTAATTATATGAGGATAGCTTCTATTTCTTAATTGGCACCTTTAGACAATACCTACTGACTCCCTAGTTGGATAGATGAGATTTTAGCTCATTTACATCTCTCCTCTCTGTTCTTTAATATTTGATTATGTCACTTGTTGCTTCTGTTGCTTCCCTTATAATCAGAGATAATACACTCACACCACCATTGCTTCTCTTCCTAACATTATTTAATATCTTGACTCCTTTCTGTGAAAGATGAGGAAATTAACACCCCCAACTTGCACTTCTAACACTTCTGCCTCCTACCCCCTGTCAGCTACTTTTGCTTTTATATGATCAAAGCTGTATTTTTGTAACACTTGTATTTTCTTCTGCAACTTGTCCTTAAGTGTAGCCTAAACAAAACAAAATCATATACTAGTTACATTGTTAAATCTGCACAGATGTTTTTCCTTGCTAGACCAGGTGGCATGCTAGGATTTCGTTTCCTTCCCTCTAATTCCAGCTCAAATCCCCCAAAGCTCTTTATTTTAAAGTTAAAAAAATTACTTTCAGAGTTTTGTTTCAGATCAGTTTTTTAAAATGATATATGTACAATATAGAAAATTCAGGAAGTGCATACAAGTCGGGAAAAAAAACAGGGAGAAAGAAAGGGATAGAAAATTAAGAACACCTGAAAATCTCATCACATGGAGTACTTCTTAAAAATGTGTCATGTAATTCATACAGAGTAATCAGTAAAATTGAAGAGAAAATACTTTCCTTAGTAATAAGGGGAAACATCCAGGCCCATATAAGAAAACCCAAAACAGGAGAGATTCTGTCCCAAGTCTCAATTCCCTTTTATGCCACAGACATTCAACTTTTATTGCACATACTTACTGAGCATTTATTATCTATCGGACACTCACTGTGCTCCCTATTGGGAATAAAATACAGTTAAAAATGGACATTGTGCCTACCTTCATGAAGATGACATCCCAGTGGGGGAAGGTAGACATTAACCAGACATATAATCAGGCAAGTATAAATTCTAAAACAGGTTGCGCTCAGATGTTGAAAAGGATGTGATTCTTTGAGGGCACATAACAAGGGAACCTGCCCAAGGCGGGGAGGTATTGAGGGGGGTCAAGAAAGTCTCCCCTGAGGGAGTGATGGTTGAATTGAGATCTGAAAGAAGAGTGGCAGTTGACTAAGCAAAGGGAGTATGGGCAAGAGAGGGGCAGGGAACGTTTCAGAGAGAAGGCAAAAATTCAGTGATGAGCACACAGATGGTGCATTCAAATAACAAACGCTGCTGTGGCTGGAGCAGAAGGAGCGCAGGCCGAGTGGGTAAGAAACCTACTACTCTCAAGGCACTTCACAAGCCAGGGGCTGGGGGGTTCCTGGACAGAGTGGAAGGCCGAGTGTGGATCCTTCAAGATAGAGATTAGATAAGGAGGAGATCGACCGTTAGCATGGGCGCCCACAGTGGAGGCTGGTTTGGCTCCCTGACACAAGCCTTTGTGTGCTCGGCACTGGACGTTTTTATCCGTCGCAATGGCCTCAGCTAAGGAATGCCAGACAAATGCCTTGTGAAAGGTGTTGTGAGGTATGTAGCCGCCTCATTATGCAAATGGCCATGTAGCTCATCCTCTGGGACTTTGCAGGCAAATGCTTTCCCACCTCTATTAGGAAACCACATCCTTCTGTCTTTCCTCACCTTCATTAACAGATTGCATGAGGAGGTAGAAAACACACAGGAAGCATGCCAGCAGGAGGTTCCCCTTGCCCTAGAGAACCCCTGACACTGCAGTTGTGGATGGAGGTGGGGGGGGGGGAGGGGGGGAGTATGCAGAGGGGGACGGAACACTCCTGTCCCCCAAGGAAATCTGAAGTGGAAGCTCATTATGTGAAAGTAATAAAGCAGCAACATTGCTCTTGTTGTAGAGGATCCAGAACCTTCTTCCTCTTCCTCTCTCCCCTAAGGTGGCACCCAAGGTCAATTTTACCCACCTAAATTTAATAAAATAGAAAGCTAACGGTTCATGCAATGGTCAGCTTTTCTAGTAAGAAGACGTACCTAGGAGCCACTGAATTTTTTGGAAGAAAAGAAAACAAGAAAGATAGGAAAACTTGGCAGTGGAGCTATTGTAACCAACCATCTGCTTAGAATACTGCCATAGTTCCTCATAGCACTTAAGATAATATCCAGACTTCATACCATGCCTATGAACCCCTACATGATCTGGTCCCTCCCTACCATCAGGGCCTCAGTGTGTACTGTGATTCCCAGCATGGCATCACTAGGCTCCAGCTTACCTTCTGCCCCAGGGCCTTTGCACTGGAATGCTCTTACTTCATATCTGTATGGCTGGCTCCCTCACTTCATTCCATCTTCTCTTCACATGTCTCTCTCTCAAAAAGGTTTTCCCTAACCACCCACCCTTCCTCAAGTAGACCCTTCCCCACTCCCAGTCACTCTCTAGCCTATTACCCTATTTTGTTTTATCACCATCTGAAATTTTCTGATTTGTTTGTTTTTATCTGTCTCTATCAACTAGAACATAAATTCCATGAGGGCAGAGATCTAGTCTAACTCGTTCAATGTCTTATCTGCAAAGCCTAGAACAGTACCAGGCACTCCACCAATATTTGTTGGGTGAATGGATGTAATGGTATTCTCATGCTTGGAGGTTAAGTCATGTGGATAAATACATTTATGTATTCATCTAAGACAAATATGAGATAACAAATATGCATTCGTTTATCAATAGTTATTGAGAAACCATTACGTCCTAGGCACTGGGGAGAAGATACAGAACTAGAGACCACACCCCCACCCGTAAGGACCTCAGAGTGTTGTGGTGGCCAACGGGAAGAAATGTGGAAAGAAGCAAGAGACATGAGGATGTGGGGTGCCTGCATGCCTCAGTTGGTTAAGTGTCTGAATCTTGATTTTGGCTCAGGTCATGACCTCACAGTTCGTGAGACCCAGCCCTATGTTGGGCTCTGTGCTGACAGTGCAAAGCCTGCTTAGGATTCTCTCTCTCCCTCTCTCTCTGCCCCTCCCCTACTTGTGCGCTCGCTAGCCCTCTCTCTCTCTCTCTTTCAAAATAAATAAATGTTTAAAAAAAGAGAGAGAGACATGAGGATTTAATGATCATGGGAAGTGAAGAGAAGGAAAACGAGCCCCAGGTTTTGGGCTTGGGCACATGAGGAGATGAATGTGACATTCGGTGAGCAAAGGGGGGAGGAAGGGGAAAGTCAGCCTTAGAAATGTGGAGGTGTGGAATATCCAAGCAGTGATATTTAGCAAGGAGCTGGACGTCCAAGTGGGGAGCCTGGGAGAGGTGAAAGGAGCCGCCATGGCCTTGACACATACAAACCCCCAAAACACATGCAAGGAAAACATTGGTAACCTGAATAGTCAGTCCTATGTCTATTAAGAAAATTTTATTTCTAATTAAAAAAAAAAAACTTGCAACAAAGAAAACTCCACATGCAGATGGTTTCACTTGTGAATTCTACCAAGCGTCTCAGGAAGAAATAATACCAATTCTGCTCAGTTGCTTCCAGAATACAGAAAAGAGGAGAACTCGTCCCAAATCATCTTACAAGGTCAGCATTATCCTAATACCAAAACCAAAGACATTTAAAAAAGAAAACAGCAAATCAGTGCTCCTCATTAAAAAAGTGTAAGAATCCTCGATAAAATATTGGCAAATAATATCCAGCAGTACATAAAAAGGATCATGCATCACATCCAATTGAGGTTTATGCCCAGAATGCAAGGCTCGTTCATCACTGAAAAAAATCAATGTAATTCACCATATTAATAAATTGTAGCCTGAATGATCAATAAGCCAAGTTTTAGATTGATACGATGAAGCCGAGGACCTAAGTTTACAAATAGCAATCAAGACTAGGTGATTTGATCTAGTGGTTATGGGAGAAAATAGCTTAATTAAGAAAGAGGGAAATTTTCCCCTTTGGCTAAGACACTGAGATCAGAGTCCTTTTGAAGGATTCACTTGTCTTTCCTCTGCTAGCTCGCTTCAAGGACTGACCTATAGTGAGAAAGGAGTTTGGGGGTTCCCCTCTTGAGCAGCCAGCCTTCCAGATTTCCAAGACGGCATATTCCACCCATGCTTGGGTAAGGAAAGCCAAGGGCACTCATACTCCTCATTTTCTCAGATGTTCAGGATCCAAGAGTGCCAGAGTTGAATGAAGCCTGGGTCTTACCCAGTCCAAATCCCCACAGTTTAAAGAAGAGCCGTGGGGGGCGTGGCTTCTCTCGGTCCTCTTATGCCATCCTCTGTTCTGAGATCCAATGATTGTAAACTGGTCCCGGGATAGCAAGCTCATTAGACCCTGTCCTCCAGGCCTGTCCTCCGCCGACTCTTCCCTCTTTTTAAGCCTTTCTAAAGCTCACGTTTATGCATAATAAGTCACCATCACAACGGATCTGTCCTAGATTCTAGTTTCTCTGATCTCACTGTTTGGTGTCTGGTGTGGAGAAAACCAAACAGACACAGGCCTTTGCATAGAATCATACGTGTCGGTGGGTGGGCAGATTGGCCAAGCCACCTGCTTTGAGCTTGCAAGCCTCATAACCAATCAGACAGACACAGGCTCTGGGGCCCATCATCTCTGTTTGATTCCTCTGTCACTCGTTTGAAATCCTCAACAAATTTCTTATAAGATTATAATGAAAAATGTATTGCACACTCATTATGTGCCCAGGACTATCCTATAAGGTTATGCTTTCTCTCAGTCCTTACAAAAACTCATTAAATAGTAGTATTCTGGTCCTCATTTTATAGGTAAATAAATAGGCTCAAAGAGATTAAGCAACTTGCCTAAGATGCCACAGCTAGTCAGTAGAAGAGCCAAAATTTAACCCTGGCTGCCTGTGGTGCTCAAGTTTTTAGAAATGAAAATTCTTCGTGGTTTAAAATGAATGTTATTTTCCCTTTTCTTTCCTTCCATCTCTGTTTGCAGTCTCAGGAGGAAGTCTGTGATTTGCTCCATGCTGCACCCTTCCAAAACATCTTGCCTAGAGTCTACATCAAAGGTAAGAAATCACTAACAGCCGCTAAATAGCCAACTTGCATTTGAACTTCATGCCCACTTAATCGCAATAAACTCAGATCTGCAGTCAGAAAAGATAAATAAAGCTTTGGGCCGCTATTTGATATTCATAGAATCACAGAATTAGAAGTGACACTCCAGGCCCTGTTCCTTGGTCCTTCTAGATCATCCCCAATGTGTTCCTGTCTAGCCTTCTTTTAATTTGTTCGAATGATGGGGAACTCACCGCCGCACAGGGCAGATAATTCTATTGTTGGACAGAGATAATAGAACGTTTTCCTTGTAGTGAGTCCCGATCACACTTTCCAGAACGAAGGAGAGCAATTCGACACAGTCCGTCCAAGTTTTGGAACACAGATACGTCACCGGTCCTCTGGGAGTTTTTTGTTCCTCAGGTCCCCCAGGGTGCCCTGAGTCTCATTTCCTGCTCTGCTGCTCCTTTTGCAGAAGGGGAGCGTCTGGAGGTCCGGATGAAACGCCTGGAGGCCAAGTATGCCCCTCTTCACCTGGTCCCTCTGATAGAGCGGCTGGGGACCCCTCAGGTACGATCCTTCTTTTTTTTTTTAAGATTTATTTTTATTTATTTTGAGAGAGATAGCAAGCAGGGGAGGAACAGAGAAAGAGAGGGAGACAGAATCCCAAGCAGACTCCACGCCATCAGCGCAGAGCCTGACATGGGGGTCGAACCCACAGACTGTGAGATGATGACCTGAGCTGAAATCAAGAATCGGACGCCTAACCAACTGAACCACCCAGGTGCCCCAGGTACCATACTTGTATCGTGGACTCTGAGAACCAAAAGGAACTTTAGAAGGAGAGCCTTTGGTCTAACCCCCTCATTTGACAGGCAGAGAGACTGAGGCACAGAGAGAGGAATGTCTACAAAGCCTGTTAGTGGCAGGGCCAGGTCTGGAATGAGATTTGCTATTTCTCAGGCCTGAGTTCTTTCTTCTACACCGTGTATCAGCTATTCCACCCAGAAAGAAGGAAGTCAGACAAGTATCTATTGTGCTTCTATTAGCATCAGGAATTCTGTTAGTACAGGAGTAAGTTGCCTCTCAGAATTCAACCTCCACACACCCTGAGAACCAGTGATTCACTTCTGGATATCTTTGCTGGAAAAACACAGGAACACGGATGTTGACTGTAGCATTGTTTGTTAAAGCAAAAACTAGAAACAACCAACAGAGGGTTGACTAAATAAAATGTGGTAAAGTTCATTGAATGCTCAATACTTTCTATATAATAATGAAAATGAAAAACGAGATCTAGGTGCATCAATGTGTATCGATCATAAGAGCACAGTTAGGTGAAGAATGAATACAACAAAACCATATCACTGAAGCTTTTCCTGAAAGATGGTATACTCGTAGTTCATAAGAGCGGCACCCTCTGAAGAGAGGTGAAAGAGACAGAGACGGGGCAGTGATCACAGGACACGTCAGCTTTATCTGTAATGCTCTAATCTTTTCAAAAGTGAATAAGCTCATGTGTTAATGCTGTAATTAAAATCAGTTTTTGCAGGGGCGCCTGGCTGGCTCAGCCAATAGAGCATGCGACTCTTGATCTCGGGGTTGTGAGTTTGAGCCCCACTTCGGGTGTAGAGATTACTTAAAAATAAAATCTTTGAAACAAAAATTAATTTTTACACACCAGTGCCAGTTGTTCTGCACATGAGGATGAGTGAGGCAGGACCCCTGCCTTAGAGAACTCAAGACAGTGGCAGGAATCAGGAAGAGAAAAGGGGAGGGACACAACAAGGATCTCGTGCTGTCTCCTTCCAAGTTGATTTGAGTGATCTGCACATTTTCAGGAGGCCAGGGGAGGAATTCCGCAGGTAGAGGAATGGGGCGCCCTGGTGAGACGAGCCAGGGTGGGTGTGTGTTGTTCGCCTTTGCCAACTGTTCAAAAGGTTTGGGGTTCCAGTGTGCACTCAGACTTGCATTCAATGGGTCCTCTCTGCTCGTACCACCAAAGCTGATGAGTCTGAAGGACTCACATCCTCAGCGAGGGGGCAGAAGGCAGCCTCTTCTCTCAAAAATCAGGGCAAGTATTTGGAGCACACGGCAGGACCCAATCTGCTCCGTCCTCAGGCTCCTGAGCAGCCATCACCAGACCACCTGTGTGCCACCCACCTCCTACTGAAAACCGTGACTCAGTGTTCAGTGGCATCTGGGTCCTTGGAGTCACCACGGGGAGAATTCAGATCCTGTGGAGTATGCACGCTTTTTTTTTTTTTTTTTTTTTTTTTTGGCCTTCAGAGGCTGAGCAGAGGAGTCCTCTAAAGATTTCCTTTTAGGGAGAAATCCCCCAAGCCGGCGACATAGAAATGTGTCTGCTCCACTGTTAGTGTCATCCTACAAGAATCTGGCCTCTCACATCCAGGGTTTGGCATGTGTTTCCACTTAGAAGACTGTAGATTCCTTCCCTGTTCTGGCAAACACCATTTCCTTGGGACTGTTAGAAATCTCAATTTGTCAAATGCTGAGTATTTGACCAACAAAAGCCTAGACATTCTGGAGGCTGGAGAGGAAGTGCCAGTTTTCTGTCTCCCAGCCCTCAAGGAATAGTCCAAAACTTAGTCGTCCCATAGACCAAAGAAAAGTTAACAAAATATGACCTTCCAGGCTAGCTAGGGTTCAGGGGACTCACATAATATCTAAGTGAGCAACAAGGGAGATCCTGCCACATGTTTAAAGTCAAGAGGTTTTGATGGTGTCATACTGTTTGCATTGATTTCTGGGACATAGTCAGGTGACCTGATTTGATCTCCGGTGCTACCATGGAAAGCACACTAGCCAGGGGTCCTTGTTCCAGCTTCACGCCTGAATTGATGCATAATCTACTGCTAGACATTGAATATCTCAGTCTTTGTTTCCCCGCCTGTGAAATGGGCTAATGGGTGTTTGGCTGCCATAGTTGAGCCGTCTTTCACGATTGTTGTGATGAACACAAATAAGTTAAAAGACTTTCAAAAAACCCAAAGGATGATACCAAGGATATCGAGATACCATTCTCCTCCAAAGGGCACTAAACGTAATCAAAGTGTTCCATGAAGAAATTTATTTCCACATTTATTTTCACAGATGCTTTTTCTGTTCCCTTGTTAACTCAGAAAAGAACGGCAGGAAGAGAGAGAAAAATCCACCCCCCCCCCCACGTTGAGTTAGGATAGAAAAGAACTGGATGAAATGTATATGAAACACATCCCATATATATGTACATAAAACCAAGTCACAAATTGAGGGCCTTTGCTGCAAACAATCATTAGTGCACTTTTTTCAAAGCAAAAAGGAAAAAGGACATGAAAGAAAACTCACACCCTGAAAAGTATAAATGCCAACAAAGAGTGAAAGTGTTCAACCTTACCTGTAATCACTGAAATGGAAATTAAAAGACTAGGGTACAATTTTTCATCTCTCAAGTTGGCAAAGAACTTTGCTTACTGGGAACAGAGTGCTAATGAGGGTAAAAGGTGCGGACTTCACGCAGAGGGTACAGAGTGCTTCTGCCTGTCTGCAGACCAGTGTGCTGCTAGGTAGCAAAAGCCTTTTAAAATATGTACACACTTCAACTGCATCGTCCTACTCCTCCTTCTAGGATTATATCCTAAGAAAGTGATCAGAGATAAGCTTAAAAAGTATTACATAGGAGGACAGTTGCTTAAGAATTGTCTGCAATAATGAAAATTTGTAAACACTTTAAAATAATCAGAGTAGAAGACTCAAGGGGCGCCTGGGTGGCTCAGTCGGTTAAGTGTTCCGACTTTGGCTCAGGTCATGATCTCACAGTTCGTGAGTTCAAGCCCCGTGTCAGGCTCTGTGCTGACAGCTCCGAGCCTGGAGCTTGCTTCCGATTCTGTGTCTCCCTCTCTCTGCCCGTCCCTTGATCATGCTCGCGCTCTCTCTCTCTCTCTCTCTCTCTCTCTCTCTCTCTCAAAAATAAATAAGCATAAAAAATATAAAAATAAAAAAAGTGTAGAAGACTCGATAAATGATGATGTATCAATGGCCATTTTATGTAACCATTAAAAATTAGAGTACTGAAAATATTGAAGGAAATAGTTTTCTTAGATTGCTGCTATCTGAAGAGAAAAAAAGCAAGATAAACAAATTCTGTTAAATATCGATGCATACACACACTCACATACATAAACACAAATCATATATCCATGCTCTAGGAAACCTCATTTCTTAGACGTGACGTGTTACACATTTCTAGGTAATGGGGTTCATGGGAGATTTTTATTTTCTTATAATGTTTTGAAAATGTTTTTCCGTATTTATCCAAGTGACTGTGTGTTACTTTTACAGCTCCCTCCCAGGAGAAACTGTAAGGGTAAATGCTTCTCCAAGGCAAAGGGACAAAGCCCCTAAACCATTTCAGTCTCGGGCCCTTTGGTTGGTTGTAGCGGGGAGGTCACCAGAGTTCAAAGTCTGTCTACAGACTTATAAACCCATTGCTGATTTTTCCCCAACACGATTGTCGGGCCCTGGGGATTGATTCAGACTACCTAGATGCCCAGGAGATTAATTAGTGAACCAGAATTCTCTGTGTTAACTGATGAAGAGGAATATCCATGACTTGAGAACAAATATGGGTCCTTTATTTATTTACTGAGCACCTTCCCTGTACCAGGCCCTCTATTTCTGAGTGGAGAGCCCTTTCAGGGTCCAAATACCAGTCTAGAGCGTTGCCTGGTAAGAACAGAATGAAACACCAGGTTCAGGATTCTTTTGAAGACACTTCTAGCCAACTGTGACAAATTAAATGGTCTCTTCTCTGCTCAGGAGCTTTCTCTGCCTATAGAATCAATATGAGTCAGCCTGAATCAGGGCTCCCTCTCCTTCATGTTTGAAACACAAATTTGTCTTCCCCAATTTACGTTTTTTTTTTTGTGCTAGACTTCTTTCAGTTTATAGTTGTCATGACAACTAAGCCCATAGCCCATTTTCCTAATGGGCTCCAGCATTGTGTTTCCTGATTTATTTCCTTCTGTGGATTAATTTAGAGATTGCTCTCCTTCTAGGGGCTCCAGCGTGATAGCTTAAAGGGAGAAGTCAGGTAGGCCCCTTCCAGGCACTCTGTCACATGAGCTCTCTGGGGAGACTTCCTTCTGGAGAGCTGACCCCGTGAGTGCCATGTGGACCTCTCCATCTCAGAGACCAGTACTCTTTAGCCTTGTCCCAAGATTTGGAGACCTTACTTTGACCTTAAATGTTAATGTCTATCTACCATTTGCAGATGGTTTTGAGATCTCTACCCCTAGACATTTTTACTCATAATGCAGACAGTAATGTGTTTTGATGTGCTTGTCTAGCCGGCTGATTATTAGAGATGCAGTAACGAGGACCTACATGTGAAGCCAGTTTAAATTATTAATAGAGATAGTTTACAATGGTTAGAGGATTTCTAATAGGAGATGATCCTGTAAAATCAGTGGCAAATGTTTAAAGAGTAACATATGCTTTTTGTAGAACATTCAACTGTACAGAAGTATTTAAAGTAAAAAGTGAAAATCCTGTGTGCTTCGCCAAGCCTATCTGCTCCCACAGTTGACATTTCCTTCTAAACTATTTTATACACACACACACACACACACACACACCCCACATATAGTTTTGTTTGTCTATGGGATTGTATGTTGTTGATGTGTTTAATAGGATTATAGTATACATCCTTTTTTGAAACTTGCTGTGTATTCACGTAATAATTTAAGCCATAGATCTAGACTAGGGTTCAAATCCAAGCTTCTACCGCTCACTGGCTGCCTCTCTGAACATCAGTTTCTTCATCTGTACAACGGGGATAACAGTGTCAGTGTTTCATGGGATTGTTCCCTCTTTCATGGGGTTGATGTGAGGTATAAGTAGCTTAGAACAGGCCTGACGTGTTACACACACACTCAGTGAGTGTGAACTGGTAGTAGTTTCATCTCAGTCTTTGCAGTGGATGCATGACATTCCATGATGTGATAGACCTGGATTTTTTTAATGGACTCTTCCTCTTTGATGGCTCCTAGATTTTACTTACCACAAGTAAGTCTTGCCACAAGACCCCCTACTATTGCACTAAGGTTTACAAAGTTAGTGCCCTGCTGTGGGTAAATGAATCCCAGGTACAGCCAGCTGTAGGATTTGGGAATCCCCCATGAGAGGTGGAAGACAGGGTCCGAGGTAAGGCTAGAAGGTTTATGCACTCTTCTGTTCCCAGCAAATCGCCATCGCCCGGGAGGGCGACCTGCTGACCAAGGAGCGGTTGTGCTGCGGCCTGTCCATGTTTGAGGTCATCCTGACGCGCATCCGGAGCTACCTACAGGACCCCATCTGGCGGGGCCCACCGCCCACCAATGGCGTCATGCACGTTGATGAGTGTGTAGAGTTCCACCGGCTCTGGAGTGCCATGCAGTTCGTCTACTGCATCCCTGTGGGGACCAACGAGTTCACAGCCGAGTGAGTACCCTCCGGGAAGGCTGGGTCACCGCCCGACGTGTGTGTCTCCCCCGACCAAGAGTCACCAGGCTACCAGAGCTCACCCAGAAAGGTGGGCAGGGGCAGATTGTCCAATAGCTGCTCGCTGAATACATAGATGTGCCAGGTGCTGGACAGACACCAGTACTGAGCAAAAGTAGCTGGTTCCTGGCCTCATGGGGTTTACAGGGCTGAGCAGAGACAACATGCATAGACATAAGGCACATTGAATGAGGTTGCTTGGCAGGAAGGGCAGGAAGGGTGACAGGTGCCTGAGAAGAGAGCGGAGTGAGTTTTTGGAATGTAAATCACACAGTAGATCTGAGCCTTGAACATTGCCTGGGATTCAAACCTTAGAGGGGAGGAGAGGACATTCCAGGAAGAGCAACAAGTGGTTGGAGGCAGAGGAGTGTGTGCGTGAGCATGTGCCCTGGGGTCGAGGACCCCTCAGGGCCTGGTTTTTCCAAGACCGGAAGCTGCCCTGATCATGTGGGCAGGAGGGAGCCCTGCTGAGGCTTTGTCACTGAGAAGTCCAGTGTCCACCTCACCCCTCACAAAATTCCAGGATTCATAGAAAAGAGAGCAAGGCCTCCCCAGCTGAGGTTCATGCCCTAACTTGCTCACACAGTCCTGCCTCATGAGGCCTACACTCCTGAAAACCAGGAAGCCTTCTAGAGTAATCCAGTCCTACCCCCAGAGAAGACAGAAGCAGATTCCAGTTCTTCCTTCCCTCACCCAGCTACACACACCAAGAACAGAGTGGTGAAGAAGACAAGTCCTGTCCTCCTGGAGAACAAGCAAGTGAAAGGCAGAGAATCCTGGAGGCAGTGGTGCTGGGAGTGGGCCGGGAAAGCTGTTTTCAGAGCAGCTGCTGGGCCTTCCCTTTAGCCATGGTGATGGAGAAGAAACCTGCCCATCAGGCTGCAGCTGCTGCTTGAGGACAAGAAAACAGCAGAGAGACGACCCCACGGCCTCCAAAATCGCCCAAGATGCTGCTGCGTGCAGGAGGCATGCAGGCTGAGCCTCACCAGCCCAGGAGGACTCACAGCTCCCCCCCGCCCCACACCAATAGTGTCTGCTCGTCCGCACACCGTGCCCCATCCCTGCCCTCTGAGCCTGCGTGGGCCACTTGGTCCCCTGGTTTGAGATGGTCCTTCGCCTCACAAGCATTCCTGTAGCTCCTTTACAGAGAGGTCAGACACATTCTCATCTGAATTCTAATCAGCCACGTAAATCTCAAGGACTGGTTGAATTTTTTTCCCTGCAAATTTGTTTTCCGCAAAGGTGATTTTTCCATCAGTGGCTAATAGGCTGACACCTCTTTGTGGTTAGGAGGATTTATAACGTAACCACGGTCCCTGGAACAAGTGAACGTATGCTCACATCTTTCCTTGTACCCACTTTACAGATGAAGAGGATTGACCCAGGGACGGGCTTGCTCACTGTCTGTACTCCTGGCCCCAGAGCCCTCCCCCTGCCCTTCCCTGCCCCTCACTCTAGCTGCTTCCTCTCCCCACTCCCAGGCAGTGTTTTGGTGACGGTCTGAACTGGGCCGGCTGCTCCATCATCGTCCTGCTGGGCCAGCAGCGTCGCTTTGACCTGTTTGACTTCTGTTACCACCTGCTAAAAGTACAGAGGCAGGACGGGAAGGATGAGGTCATTAAGAATGTGGTAAGCAGCTCATGGTTGGGGCCAGGGAGGCGGGGCTGGGCCTGACAGGCAGGCTTTCATCTGAAAAGGAGGGTGAGCTGCTTGTGGAGGCCAAGTCCCCACACCACAGGTAGGTACAAAGATGCTCAGTGGCCGGGGACCTTCTTATAGGAAGCCATGAGTCACTTGCTCATAACCTGCTGGGATGAATCAGGTCACCCCGCAGGGCTGGGCCGGGCTCCAGACCTGAATTACCCCTTCCCTGTGCCAGTCAGACTGCTGATACCGGTGCCTCATCCACACAAACTCTCACTGAACACAGAAGTCGTACAGGCACAGGGATGGGAGAAACGCGGCCGTGGAGTAAGCAGGGCCGCTGGGGCGCACTGACAAGGGCTGTCTAAATTGGGCTGAGGGGACAGGTGGGGAGGGGTGGCCAGAGAAGGCGTCTCATGGAGACAGCACTTGAGCTGAGTCCAGAATGACCAGCAGCCAATAACCAGGCAAAAAATGGGGTGCAGCGTGGGGAGGATGTTCCAGGCAGAGGGAACAGCCATAGCAAATGCACAGAGACATGAAGATGTGTGGCTGGAACAGAGCGTGGGTCTCTAGGACTAGCTGAAAGGAGAAGGAAGCAGGAGCTACCTCATAAAGGGTGTTTGTTTTATTTGTGTTTGTTTTTTGCCACTGTGGTAGAACATACATAAAACATCAAAGTTGCCATCTTAACGTTCTCTAAATGTGTGGTGCTGTGGCATTAGGTACGCTCACTCTGTCACGCAGCCGTTACCACCTTCCATCTCCAGAACTTTTTCAGCTTCCCAAACTGAAGCACTGTTCCCATTGAACTCTAACTCCCTAGTCTCTCCTCCCCCAAGACTCTGGTAACCACCTTTCCACCTTCTGTCTCTAGGATCTGACTACGCCAGGGACTCACATAGGAGGAATCATACAGTATTTGTCCTTTTGTGACTGGATTATTGCATGTGCTCCCGGTTTACCACGTTGTAGCTTGTATCAGAATTTTCTTCATTTTTAAGGCTGAATAATATTCTAGTGTATGCATATACCACATTTTGTTTATCCATTCATCACTGATGAACCCTTGAGTTGCTTCCACTTTTTGGCTATTGTGAACATGCTGCTGTGGTCATGAGTGCACAGATATCTGTTCAGGTTCCTGCTTTCATTTCTTTTGTATATACCTAGGAAGTGGAATTGCTGGGTCATATGCTAACTCCATTTTTTTTTTAAGTTTATTTATTTTGAGAGAGAGAGAGAGAGAGCATGGGCCGGAGCTTGGGGGCAGAGAGAGAGGGAAAGAGAGAATCCCAATCAGGCTCCACACTGTCAGCACAGAGCCCAGTGTGGGGCTCAGTCCCACGAACTGTGAGCTCATGACCTGAGCCAAAATCAAAAGTTGGACACTTGACCAACTGAGCCACCCAGGCATCCCGCTAATTCTATTTTTAATGTTTGAGGAACTGCCATACCATTTTCAGTAGTGGCTGCACCATTTTACATTCCCACCAGCAATGCACAAGTTCCAGTTTTCCCCCATCCTTCCTAGCCTTTGTTATTCTCTGGGGTTTTTGGTAATAGCCATCATAATGGATGTGGAGGGGTATCTCATTCTGGTTTTGATTCCCATTTCCTAATGACTGGTAATGTTGAGAATCTTTTCATGTGCTTATCAGCTGTTTGTTTATCCTCTTTGGAGAAATGGCTATTCAAGTCCTTTGCTCACTTTTTTTTTTAAGATGTATTTTATTTTTACAGAGAGAGCATGCATGCAAGTGGGGGAGAGTGGCAGAGAGAGGGGGAGAAAGAGAGAGAGAGAGAGAGAGAGAGAGAGAGAGAGAGAGAGAATCTTAAACAGACTCCATGCTCAACATAGAGCCCAACACAGGGGCTCGATCCCATGACCCTGGGATCACGACCTGAGCCAAAATCAAGAGTCAGACGCTCAACTGACTGAGCCACCCAGGTGCCCCTTTGGCTCACTTTTTAATTGGATTGTTTTTTGTTGTGTATATATATACATTTATATTTATATATTCTGGATATTATGTATATTTATATGTTCTGGATATATATTCTGGATATGTTTATATATTCTGGATATATTTATATATTCTGAATATTAGTCCCTTATCAGATACTGAGTTGCAGATACTTTCTCCCATTCCATGGGTTGCCTGTTCACTCTGCTAACAGTGTCCTTTGATGCAAACAAGTTTTTAATTTTGATGTAGTTCAGTTTATGTTTTCTTTTTTTTTTAATTTTTTTTAATGTTTATTTATTTTTGAGACAGAGAGAGACAGAGCATGAATGGGGGAGGGTCAGAGAGAGAGGGAGACACAGAATCTGAAGCAGGCTCCAGACTCTGAGGTATCAGCACAGAGCCCAACGTGGGGCTCGAACTCACGGACCGTGAGATCATGACCTGAGCCGAAGTCGGACGCTTAACCAACTGAGCCACCCAAGCACCCCTATGTTTTCTTTTATTACTTGTGCTTTTGGTGTCACATTGAAGAAATAATTGCCAAACTCAGTTTCATGAAGCTTTTCCTCCATGTTTTCTTCTGAGTTTTATAGTTTCAGCTCCTATGTTTAGGTCTTTAAACCATTTCAACGTTTGTTTTTGGTTTTTGTTTTTATGTTGTGTAAGGTAAGGATCCAGCTTCATTCTTTACATGTGAATATCCAATTTTCCCAGCACCATTTATTGAAAACACCATACTGTCTCCATTGAATGTTTTTTTGCACCCTTGTTAAAAATCCTTTGACCATATATGGAGGAGTTTATTTCTTGGCTGTCTATTCCATTGATCTGTGTATCTGTCTTCATTCCAGTGCCGTACTATTTTGATGACTCTAGCTTTGTAGTAAGTTTCAAAACTCACAAAGGGTTTTATGGCCAAGTTAAGATTTGATTGCTAAGTTCTGGAAACCCATACAAGGCCCTTAAGCAAGAGAGTGACGTGATCATTGAAGCATCAAGACCCTGAAGCCCAACTTCACTGAACTCTTCTCTTGCTCTTCCTTTTTTTTCCCCTCTGTCCCTTCCTCCTGCCCCTAACCTGCACATCCCTGTCCTTCTGCAGCCACTGAAGAAGATGGCAGACAGAATTAGGAAGTACCAGATCTTGAACAATGAGGTTTTTGCCATCCTGAACAAGTACATGAAGTCCGTGGAGACGGACAGCTCCACCGTAGAGCACGTACGTTGCTTCCAGCCACCCATCCACCAGTCCTTGGCCACCACCTGCTAGGCGGAAGGTCCTGCAGACCCTCGACCTGGAGGAGAAGAAGCAGGAGAGAGAAAGCCATGGCCAGCCTGCAACAGGGTCCTCCTGGACAGCATATGGGATAGGCCTGGACACAAACAAGAACCTCCCCAAACACATCTACACCTCCCAAGGGCTGGGCCTGTGCATGCTCTCCCATGACATCTCCATGGTGGTTTCTCCATAGCGTAAATGAAAAAAAAAAAAATCAAAAGAAACAGGGCAGTATGTGCTTTTTCTTTTCTTTTTTCCCCTCAGCTGTATTAAGAGCCCTAGTCTCACCCCTTCTCCATCTCACAGCCCCACCCCACATCCATGGTTGCTTCTCAAGACCTCCTCCCAAATGGTGACCTCCTACCCAGTGCCCACACGTGACCTCAGAAGTGAAGTCTCAGAGCTGGAGAAAAGAGCATGGCCGTACCCCGAGATACCAGTCTGAGCTGACAGGAGTATGTCCACGTACCGACTCCCTCTCCTCCTCTGGCTCCCTCCCCGCATTTTCCAAGGTGACATCTCCACCTGCTCTGGGTGCCAAGGATTCTAGCACCCACAGCAGTCATGGACCAGACACTGAGAGCCATGAGAAACAGAAGACGAGGTTCCTGGTACTGACACCATGATAGATGGTGGTGGCCCTGGATGTCCCTGGACTCCCCAAACCCCACTCCCCTCTCAGGGTGCTCCTAGAGAGAACTCAGAAGTGCATTCATAATCGTATCTTACTTAGTGAAGTTATGGTAGGAAGATGGTCAGGCTTGTTGTGCAGAAACAGTATTTATTAACACAGCCAGGAATTCTATAGCCCCAAACAGAAAGCCATTAGACCATCTCAGCTTGGTGAGGAGGCGGTTCCTTTATTCATCAAGCAAATACTGTGAGCACCAAGCTGCACAGGGCAGTGGACACTGGGGATGCAGCATGGAACAAGTCAGTCATGCACTGCCCACCGCATTAGCCAGTGACCAAATTAGGGACAGCTTCTCTGCACAGACTCTTTCATCAAGCAACACTCCCACGAGAAAGAAAATATTAAGGGGTTATTTCAACAGAAGCCCAAAACATATTGGAGTCAGGGAGGTGAGGAATATAAATAACACTTGCCAATGAGCTTTTAATACCAGGATGCACTCCCAGAAAAGGAGTCCTGTTCTACTGAATCAGTACTTCCATTGTCCTAGAAGCTGAAAGATTCCTAGGACATTTTATCTTTTACTCTCAACATCCTTAGTTCTCTTTAACTTAGATTTTGAGGCCTGGGGCATATCGCACAGGGGCATATCTATGTGCATTTCTCAGACTCAACCAAAAGTCTGCAGAATCTCCCAGTGAGCATAGGGAGACTGGTTAGAAGGATGGAAGGCTTTCAGAATGAATGTCTCATTACAGAGCACCTCTTGCTCAAAGAAGCCTGGGACCCTGAGCTTGTAAGAAAATAAAAGTGAGACATTTGATATCTCATCCCCAACCCAGGGAGGAAAAGAAAAGTGAGAAAAATAGAACAATAATGATCCCCTCCCTTAGGGTGGATGAATGGAAATGGTTACCATTAACAGATGGCCCATTTTAACCCCATGGAAAGAGCAAAACAGTACATAGCAAGAGGTTGTGTGATACACTGTGCCCACCAGGGAAGAAAGAAGGGCTCATCAAATGTGGTCCAAAGGCCTATATCAACATGTCCTGAGATTAGCACATTGGATGCAGATTCCTGGGCCGTACCTCAAACCAATTAACCAGAGTAAGGGAAATCTGCACTATCCACAAGCCCTCTTTGTTGTACTGTTGCACAAGGAAACCTGAGGACCAATGCTGTAGAGGGTCTTTCCACCACTAACTTGGGCTTTGAGCTCCTTCTGAGCCATGAAAGAAAATATCTGTAGGGTAGGAAAGTGATTCAGGGTGGACCGGCAGATCCTCTCATCCTTAGATGCGACTTCCTATTCTGATTTTTTAATTTTTTTCTTCTTGGTGACCATAGATGCGCCAAAGGCAAAAGGGAGAGGCTACACACACCACATGATAGAACTACATGGGGAACACACCTTCAAAACGCACCAAAAAAAATCTCTAAGCTGCAGAGAATCTTCAGTCCTGTCCGGGGACAGTGGCTCTTTCAGATAGGTGGCTGGCTATTAAGTCCTAGAGATTATTCCAAATCCATGATCATTGCCTTTGTGGAGATTTGGGTCATCCATTTGAGGAGACTGCTATTTCAATAACCTGTCCTTCCAATTCTGCATCTGTAACCCTGAATTTGACCCCTTGGGTAGAATCCTATTATCCTCAAGAGACTTGATCCTGGTAAATTGAGGTCTTCACCTAAATGAAAGACATTTCATTTCCCTGGCTCGCCAGCAACATTTATTTATGAATACCAAACAGCTTTAACATTCTTTCCTCCCTGGTATTACTGCCTCCTTTTGATTTGATTTTTTTGTGTGTCTAAGAAGCAGGAAAAAAAAATCTTAGGTTTTAAAAAGTTTAAAAAAAATTGTTTCAAAAACTGTCAAATGTACCATATTTGTATTAAGAGTTGTTGGGAATTTTTGTACAATGAATTTACATTTATTTATGGTGACTTATATTTACGCTTGTGATCAAATCATGATGTTAAATTCTTAAATCATATTTGCTATGCAGCTGAAGATGATATTTTGCTTTGTATTTTGGGGTACCTGTGTTGAGTTGATAAACATTTCCATCTCTACATCTCCATTAAAACTGCTTCCAAACCAGCATCTTGGTCTTGATTCCTGGTCCTGTTCCAGGGCTCCTTGATCTGTGGAAGGCCACATGAACACCGATGACTGAGGAAACAGTCTGAAAGAGAATGGAAGGTGATAAAGGTATAGCTGGTCATTGTGCCCTAAACTAATGGCTGGCTTTGCTTTCTCGCTGGAGGCATTACCTTTACAAATTGGTTTATGCTAGATAAGATACTGGCAATAGTTGCTGCTCTTCAGAATTCCATGCTCTCACTGAGTGATCTCTATTTTAAGAGGAAGGATGGGAACTAATGTGTGCAGGCAGCATGCTAAGTCCTATTCTTCCATTCCTTTGAATCAGCCACAGTCACTTTATGTGCTGTATCCCACCTTGGACAGACAGGCTGTGCAGTGTGTTCACTTTCACACCGTTGCTAAGTGACCACTCTGATTTGAACCCAGCTTCAAAGCCTGAGCTTTTGCTGTCATGCTAATGGACTGGTCAACCAGTCCCGACCCCAAAACTAGACTTCAGGCCACTGGACTTTTCAGGGCTTTGGGTGAGGGAGATTGAGCAGAGCCTGGGATCAGGAGGAGGCCCGGCATGGTGGCAAGGGAGTTACCAGGCTGAAGGTACCTCTCACACTCCTCAGAAAGGATGACACCAGAAGAACACTACAAAGTTGTGTGTGAAAACTGACACCAGTGTGTGGAGTCTCATGTTTTTCACAGCAGCAGCTTTCCCAAAGGCCACTCACAAAGACGAGTCCTAGGTCATTGGTGACTCCCCCTCGCCTGTGGCCTGGGGTAACCCTCTAATCTCTCAGGGCCTCCATTTCCTTATCTTCAAATTGGACAAAATGATCTGAGGTCCTTTCCAGGTCTAATATCCTGATTTCAGGTAATGTCCCAGTGGCCTACATTGAGGGGCCTACTTCACAAACTTGAAGACTTTCTCAGCCATGTGTTGCCACTTCCAAGGATTCTCATCATTAGAGGTTGTACATTTGAGCTGGTGTAGTTGGGGCACGGTTGGTATTAGTCCTGAAAGATGCTCAGTGGTAAGAGGGTTCTGTGGTCACATGGACGTGGGGAACAGCTCATGCTGTTTCCCTTCTCGAAGATCTGCAATGCTCTGAGTCCTGCAGCCTAATCAGCCTGGAATAACACCACATCACGCAGTGACCATGACTTCGGAAACCCCTTTCTCTGCAACACGAATGATCCTCTCATGGAACATACCTTGAAAACTACTGGGCTAAGAACATGGAAGTCTGTGTTAGATGCAAACAAAACAACAAGCGCCAAAAACTCCCACAGGAGGGGTGCGTGGGTGACTCAGGCGACAGACTCTTGGTCTCAGCTCAGGTCATGATCTCACAGTTTGTGAGTTCGAGTCCCACATCGGGCTCTGTGCTGATAGTGCTGAGCTTGCTTGGGATTCTCTTTCTCCCTCTTTCTCTATGCCCCTACCCTATTTGCACTCTCTCTGTCAATAAATAAATAAACTCAAAAAACAAAAGACTCCCACAAGAGAAGGACCACTGACTTCACAATTTGTGAAGCAGGGACCTGCCAAAGTACTGAAGGGTTTCAGATGGAAAGGGGAAGCATTTTCACGATGGGAGAGAATAGGGCAGAGGAGTGTATTCATTTGCTAGGGCCGCCATAACAAAACACCACAGACCACGTGGCTTAAACAACAGAGATTTACTTTCTCACAGTTCTGGAGGCTAGAAATCCATGAGCAAGGTAACATCAGAGTCGGTTTCTTCTTTTTTTAATTTTTTTTTTTAAAGTTTATTTATCTTTGGGGGGAAGGGGCAGAGAGAGAGGGAGAGAGAATCGCAAGCAGTTTCTGCACCATCAGCACAGAGCAGGGCTGGTTTCTTCTAAGCCTCTCTCCTTGGCTTTTAGATGCCAACTTCTCCCTTGGTCTTCACATGGTCTTCCCTCCGGGTGTGTTTGGGTCCTGATTTCCTCTTCTTAGCAGGACGCCAGGCATATTGCATTAGGATGCATTCATGTGACCTCATTTTACCTAAACGACCTTGTTAAATAAAGGCTCTGTTGTCAAGTACAGTCCCATTCCGAGGTACTGGGGGTTAGGATTTTAACATAGGAATTTGGGAGTAGGGGACACAATTTGGTTTATAACACCAGAGAAGAGGAAGGCTAGATCTGAAAAAGCCGTTGCCTCTGGGGACCCTGAACTTGTTCGAAGGCTGGGATGCCATTGCTTTGAGAAACACATCTTGAATACTATTTGCAAAACTATATAATCAATTATGGCCACAGACCTAAAGGAACTTCTGGAGTTGTAGAAAGGATTTTTAAAAATGCACATAGTGAACAAGAATGTAAAGGAGAATATGTTGATTCTAATAATCACTAGATTATTTATTTATTGAGTTTTCTCATGCCAGGCATCAGAAAAAGTGCTCTTAGGGGTGCCTGGGTGGCTCAGTCAGTTAAGGATCTGACTCTCGATTTTGGCTCTGGTCACGATCTCACGATTCATGGTTCAAGCCCCCATCAGGCTTCGTGCTGGCAGTGTGGAGCCTGCTTGGGATTCATTCTCTCTCTCTCTCTCTCTCTCTCTCTCCCTTTATCTGTCTCTCTCTCTCTCTCTCTCAAAGTACATAAACATTAAAAAACACAAAAAATAAGTTTTTATTCACTTAAATATCACAACTTATAGGAGGTAGGCACTATTATTTGCACCCACTTTACAGATACAGATACTGAGGCACAGATCTCAAAGAGGGTAAGGGAGGGAGCTCTAGAATTCAAAGTCCAGTAAGTCTGGATCCAGGTCCAAGGTCTTAACCCCTAACCATATAACAATATACTTCACAGCACTTCTATCCTAAGGGATCTCGAGAGACAGGCACACCAAATATTTCTCAAGATCAGAGGAAAGAGAGTGTTTTTCCAGCTGGGGCTAAGATGGAAAGGGTAAGGGCAATATCAAGGAGGACTTCATGGAAGAGGTTCCATATCTTCCTAAACTTGAAAAATGAGAATCTGAACACAAGGAGATGCACCAAGAGATTGAAGGGAAAGAATCTACCCACATCAAATATTGGCCAAGAAAAGGCCCTGACCCTTAATGGCTTAAATTAGGCTAAACACGCCACTGTCCCTAGCTCTACACTTGACCAGGCCCTGAATGTCAAAGTCCTACAAAACGATGCATTTATTGAGTAGATTCATGCATCATGCGTCTGTGTCACTGGCAATCTGATACTCAGTGCTGCTTCAGCACTGGTAGCCCTAAACATCCACTCTGTGCCCAATGCCTTTCAGGCCTCAGAAGAACCTTTCCCTGATTGCTTGCCCATGTCCTAAAATGCAGAAGCCTACAAGTGTAATAAAGTTTTGTGCATTGTGCTGCCACTGATACCAGGGATGCATCCTGCTTGGAAAGTGGGGAAGCTTGAGGCCCCTAGGTGAGGAAAGAGGGCAAGCCAATGAGAATGGCAATTTTAACCGAAAATCCAGGAGCATTTTTGTGCCACATATATGAGCACACACAGCTTGAATTTTTTACTAGAGAACATGGCTACAACTGTGCCTCTGATGATGTCCCCTTTTTTGAAACAAAAAAGATTATGTACACTAGTTTATGGAGCTGTTGTTCAAAGCTAGAATATTTGACGAAACACATATCAGATTTCACATTATAAACCACTCGCAGACACTCAATGGAACTGCTGACAAAATGCTATTAAAGTAATTGGATTTTTTTTTTAATTTTTTTTTAACGTTTATTTTTTGAGACAGAGAGAGACAGAGCATGAACAGGGGAGGGTCAGAGAGAGGGAGACACAGAATCTGAAACAGGCTCCAGGCTCTGAGCTGTCAGCACAGAGCCCGACGCGGGGCTCGAACTCACGGACCGCGAGATCATGACCTGAGCCGAAGTCGGCCACTTAACCGACTGAGCCACCCAGGCTCCCCAAAGTAATTGGATTTAGTTTAGACAAAGGTAAAAGATGCACTAAAACTTTACATAAAGGCCCAGAAGATCCTCAAAGAGTGAGTTGTGTTCTTAAGGGAAAATAAAATTCATTGTGAATTTACGTATCTATAGTTATTTGGTCTGAACAATTGCTTACTATTGTTAACATTACAAAAAAAAAGGCATCTAGGTTTGCTGAATTTGCTTCAAGGGGACTAAAATATATTTTTATAAATTTTAGAGAAATTGGCTTTCCTAAATGAAAATGCATGTGAAGAATGCAACAAAAAATGCCATTCCAATGAAATATAAAGAAATCAAAACAGTGAAACAAAAAATATTTTGCATGATTAAGAAGATTCACATGCAAATAATGTCAAACTAACTTGTTTACAAACTATTTTTTGGCCATTATAGGTCAGAGTATAGTCCTGAGGAAGATCAGAACAAACTGAGCCACATACTGCTTTTAGGGAGGTTTCCTTATAATATCCCAGAACTGAAAAACTTGAAATAACAGAAATACTATATGCTCCAGAAGTTGCTTTAAGAGACAGTGAAAATCATTTCATAAGGAACGCTTATATAATAAAATTTATATAATAAAATGAAAATGTTTTGCAATATTTTCTGTTACAATAATTATACGTGACCCCCTATTTACAGTAGTTGAATGTAATATGTAAAATACCTGGCCTAATTTTTCATCTAAGTATTGCTTTAAAAATCCTACTGATGGGGGCACCTGGATGGTGCCCCTGATCAGTCAGTTAAGGTTCCAACTTCGCTTGGCTCAGGTCACAATCCCAGGTCTGTGGGTTTGAGCCCTGCATCAGGCTCTCCACTGGCTGTGTGGAGCCTGCTTGGGATTCCCTCTCTCCCTGTGCCCCTCTTCCTGTGTGCTCTCTCTCTCTCTCTCTCTGTCTCTCTCTCTCTCGCTCTCAAATAAATAAATAAACTTAAAAAAAATAAAAGAAGCCACACCCTAAAAAAATCCCATTGATGATTTCAGGTGCCACCCCTTATCAGAGCAGAATTTCTTCAAATTGAAATTAATAAAAAAACAAAGAGTTATAGTGACTTAAGAAAGGTGGTCTAATTTGAAAATCTTGATCATAGTGTTCTCACCACACCAAAATGGAAAGGTAACTATGTGAGGTGATGAATGAGTCAATTAACTTGGCTGTGACAATTATTTCACAGTGTACACATATATCCACACATCACATCGTACACCTTAAATATATACAATTTTTATTTGTCAATTATATCTCAAGAAAGCCAGGTGGTGGGGATCTTGATCATAATATATAATGTTGCTAAAATGAAGGCAAGAAAGATAAAATTTCTAGCATAAATGCATATTGACTTATGGATGACCTATTTGTTTTATCCGTTCACACATCATTGGCCCAACAACAAAACACCCAGGAATATGAAAATGATAATTCAGTCATCTTAGATAGTTGTGCCAGCTTCCAGTCGTATAAAACCCACGATGTGACATATAACTTCTTTTGTGTTATAAAAGTATATTTCATTGTTAGAAAGAGCATATTTTCTAATAGTTCAATAGTGTGATTTAGAACTTTTAATTATTTAGAGACATATGATATTTGGCACTTTTGACCCAGACCCTGCAGATGGTTGGAGGCAGTCAGTTCTGACTCTCCCTTCAGTTCGCCTAATGTGAATAAAGACGGAGGGAGAAAGGGACAAAGACCCATTTGCTTCCCTCTAGGCAAGGAGGAGAATAACCAGCCCCCCAAACCAGTCCCCACATCCCCATCTGGTTTGATTTACCCTGATTTCCTCGGTCCACTCCCCTCTCAGCCCACCCCCTCGCTCCCAGATGTGGCACTGTCTCACTTGAGCTTCCGGCAGAATGGGGAGAGTGGAGGGTTTCCCTGGGAAAATATGCTGTGAGATGCTATCAGAGCTAAAAATATGCAGGCCTTAAGCTCCGCCTTCATTAGTCAGAATAAAACCCAGGGATTTCTGCCTTCTGGAGTTTCAGACCAACGAAAAAGGGGGAAATCAAAGAGCCTCCTCATTGGGGCTTGGGGCTTTTCTCAAACACTTTCTACCAAGGAGCCAGACCCTGAGCTGGACCCGTAGGTGGCTGCCCTGGGCAAGGGGCTGGCTCTCAGCAGGACGGCCTAGGGTGCACCCATCCCTGGCTACCACATACTCTCATTTAATCGGCATTCCCATTTTATACGTGAGGACTCAGACTCAGAAAACAATAGAAGTTAACCACACCACTGGCCTTTTTCAGTTCATCCTGGACTCAGGCTCTCCCTTGTCCTCCCGATGCTCACACTGCCCCTGCCTGCCAGGAATGCTTGCCCCTTCCCCACCCCGCCTCCCTGTCTTCCCAGACTAAGGCTCTCTGTCATCCTTCAAGTCAGGCTTCACATGCCCTTCCTCTTGGAAACCCAAGTCCCAGGTGCTCTGTTAGATACTCTCTGTGCATTCTGTACTTGATCTTCTTGCCATTTATCAAAATTGTGATTCAATGTGAACTGCGTGACCATTTAATGAATACGGTCCATGAGTGGGGGGATTGAGTCAGTCTTGCTCACCCTCATGATGCCTGTGCTTTTCACAGCAGGCGACAGACACATTGAACGTGTGGCATCTTTGTCTGATGAATGACTCAATTCCCCTGCCCCCTCAGAAAAGCTTGCCATGTAATCGGTGTCAACAGGTTAGCCCGCCTTAAGACAGCAACTATGGTAAAATGGAAGAGAATAAAGCACTAATTGTCTGGTGTGGGCGGTAAGCATTATAGTTGTCCTATACAGGGTCGTAGCGTCGACTGTGGAGGTGGACTAGAAGCAGGGCGGACAGGGACAAACACAAGAAAGAAACAGAGTAGTGGATGGGCATGAGGCGTAGGGCATAGCCTGCAGGCAGAACCTGCTGGTGGTTATTTTCTCCCTCTTTCTCCCTTCTCAGCCAAGAATGAGGATGAAAGAGACTAGTTAAATTTTGGTTGTTGAGGGGTGCCTGGGCGGCTCAGTCGGTTAAGTGTCTGACTTTTGATTTCGGCTCAGGTCATGATCTCACAGTTCATGAGTTCGAACCCCACATCAGTCTCTGCGCTGACAGAGCACAGCCTGCTTGGGATTTTCTGTCTCCTTCTCTTTTCTCTGTCCTTTCCTCATTCACTCTCTCTCTGTCTCTCAAAAATCATATAAACATTAAAAAAAAAAAAAAGCTCAGTGGTTGAAAACCCAGCTCTGCCAGGAACTAGCAGATTCTTAATCTCTCTAAATATTAGTTTCCCTATGGATTAAGAATAGTAACAATGGTAATACCTACTTCTGTGGTTGTTGCAAGGATAGAATAATATTACAGCATTTTCCCCTTATCTGCCATTTTGTTTTCCATGGTTTCAGCTACCTGTGGTCAACTATGGTCTGGAAGCAAATGAGTGTCAGGAAGTCAATAGGAGCCTAACACTACCCCACAGTGCCTACGTCATTCACCCCACTTCATCTCATCACATAGGCACGTTATCATCTCACATCATCACAAGAAGAAGGGTATGTACAATACAAGAAGGTATTTTGAGAGAGATCACATCCATATTTATTATAGTATATTGTTATAATTGTTACATTTAATTATCGTTACTCTCTTACTGTTTGATTTATAAATTAAACATTATCATAGGTATGTACTAGGAGAAAACATAGTGTATATATATAGATACTGGGTTCAGTACTACCGGTGGTTTCAGGCATCCACTGGGGGTCTTGAAACATGTCCCCTGTGGTTAGTGGGGGACTGCTGTATGCACAAATCAACTAGCACAGCTCCTGGCACATTGTCAGTGCTCAGAGACTGGCACTGATTCGGAAAAGAGGGCTCAGCCAGCCAGGGTCATTCATTTTTTCCTCTGTAGCCAGGGCCCTATTTCCCTCTCTCCAACCTGGGTTTCCACTCAGGACTCCCCAGGGAAGGTCAAAGCATATCTTGGAAGATCTCATTACCCCTTCTCCTCACTCAGTCCAACGTTATTTTCCAACAGATTCAAGAACGAAAAACCTAGAGGAGGGAGAAAAAAATCAGTTGGAGGATACTATCCCAGAAATCATGAAGCCAGGAAATCGGACTGGGTTATTCCTAAAAACCAAAGGAGAGAAGGCAGGACCTATTTTCCCATCCCAGCCCTTTTTTTGAAAGGCCCATTCACTTAAAGAAACCCAGAATTAATTCATAGGACCTGGAGCCTGTGGCCAGGGGTCCCTGAATTGACCATTTCCCACCCCAACAGAGGGGAAGGCCAGCCTTTGGGAGGCCTTTACTGTCTGCGGTTGATTAGTTAACTGTCGTCACCTGCAACTTGAAGTGTTCCCAACACCCCAGCTAAGCCCAGGAATGCTTCCCATACTTCCTCCTCCCTTGCTGACAAAGAATATGCAGACCAAAGAGTACATAGGACCAGGTATCATGAGACCTGGGTCTGGTCTTAGTTTTTCTACCTCGGGCCTCATTTTCTCCATCTTTAAAATGAGTATGATACCCCAGATGACCTCTAAGGACTCCTCCTGCCCCAACAATCTGATGTTTTCCAAACTGAGACCACAGATGGGAATCTCCGCCTGCCTTGGGGGAACTGGCAAGGGAAGAGGATGCCGAGGTTCTATAAGGACTGCTCTAACCTCAGGAAGCTCAGGGACAAGCTTTGGGGGTTCATGGTTGCCCTGAAATAGTAGACACACATCTAGGTGCATTTTATTTTCCTTCTCAGAGAGAGTGGTTCATAGATAGTCTCAAACTCTCAAAGGAATCTAAACAGGTTAACAACTTCTGGCCTAAGAGGATGCAGCCCTGTATTAGTCTCATATTGCTGCTTTAGCAGATTACCACCAATTTAATGGCTTAAAGCAATATAAATGTGTTATCTTACAATTACAGACCTCAGAAGACCAACGTCTTCCAGCATGGTCACTAGGCTCAAGTCAAGATGTCAGCAGAGCCAGTTCCACCTGGAGACCGCAGAGAACAATCCTTGCCTCTTGCAGCTTCTAGAGGCTGCAGCTCATAGCCACATCACTTCTGTCTCTGCTTCCCTCCTCACATGCCCTTCTCCTCTGACTCTACCCCCCTGCACCCTCTTAAAAGGACTCTAGTAATTACATCGGGCCTACTCGGATAATCCAGTATAATCTGCCCACCTCAAGATTCTTAAATTAATCACATCTGTAAAGTCCCTTTTATGATGTAAGGTAACAAATTCACAGATTCCAGAGATTAGATGTGGCTATGGGAGGAGGGGTAAATTAATACTCAGCCTAGCACAAACCCTTTGGGAGGAAACATTTTATTTTATTTAAATTTTTTAAACACTTTTATTATTTATTTTTGAGACAGAGAGAGAGCATGAGCAGGGGAGGGGCAGAGAGAGAGGGAGACACAGAATCTGAAGCAGGCTCCAGGCTCTGATTTGTTAGCATAGAGCCCGACACGGGGCTCAAACTCACGAACTCCGAGATCATGACCTGAGCCGAAGTCCGATGCTTAACCGACTGAACCACCCAGGCGCCCCAGGAGGAAACATTTTAAATAATCAAACCCTTTGCCCCAGCAATTTCACTTCCAGAATTTCTCCTACAGGTGTAACTGTCACATGTGTAAAACCCCATGTTCAAGAAAGTCTATTATAGCAGAGTTTATAATACTGAAACCTGAAAGCAACCTGTCCTACTGATAATCAGTAAAAATGTAACTAAATAAGTTATGAAATATTCATATATTAGGATATTCTAAAAAACCACATTTTAAAAATAATAAAGTATATTCATATATACTAATAAGGAAAAGTCTGCCAGATACATTGTAAGGTGAAAACAGAAACTTGAAATCCAATCTGTATAATGTGATCCCCTTTTAAAAAAAGGGTTTGTGAGTATGTGCGTGTCATTTCTGGATAGATGCTGAAGAATCTGTTAGTGGTGGTGACTGACTCTTGACTACAGAACAGCCAGAGGGGGGCACCTGGGTGGCTCAGTCTGTTAAGTGTGGGACTTTGGTTCAGATCATGTGCTCATGGCTTGTGAGTTCGAGCCCCGCGTCAGGCGTTGTGCTGACAGCTCAGAGCCTGGATCCTGAATCGGACTCTGTGTCTCCCTCTTTCTCTGCCCTCCCCTCCCCATGTTCTGTCTCTCTCTCTTTCTCAAAAATAAATAAACATTTTTTTAAAAATTTGTAAAGAAAGAAAAAAGAATAGCCAATGGACTTTTATCCTTTATTTTATACCCTTCTGAACTGCAATTTTTTTAAATTAAAAGTTATTATGAGTTGTACAATTTAAAACTATACATTTAGGGGTGGGGTGCCTGGCTGGCTCAGTCAGTAGAACATGCAACTCTTGACCTCAGGGTTGTAAGTTCAAGCCCCACATTGGGTGTAGAGAGTACTTTTAAAAATAAAATCTTTCAAGAAAAAAAAAAAAAACGACATACATGTCAATTGAAACTCAGCACTTTGAGCAAAAAAAAAGGGGGTAGGAGCAGGGTCACAGCTCTGAGGTCATCCTTAGGAAGTTAGGATCAGGATGCATAAGAGAGAGCACTAATCAATGTCCCCTTCCTGTAACTTCGACTCCCATCCCCCTCTTGCCCCTACCCTCTCCTGCTACTGGAGCTAAAAGGAAAGTTAGTATACAATGGTGGAGCCTTGGTGTCACACAGGCCCAGGGTTGCATTCCAGTGCCTCCACTGACCAACTTTGTGGTCTTGGTCTTAGCCTAAGTAAACCTCTGTGTCCAATGTTAGTACCAATAACCTCATAGAGCTGATGTGAGAGGTTAAGTTAGGTCTTTAAGTGCAGCACAGGGATTAGCACTCAAAGACTTGAAGCTGTGATTATTAGTAAGACTGACTTAATCAGAGAAGGCAGTAAGAGCCAGAGAAAGGACTTCAATTTATCTTTTGACTTTTTTTTTTTTTAAGAGAGAGAGAGCGAGCAGGGGAGAGGGTCAGAGGGAAAGAGAAAGAAAACCTTGAGCAGGCTCCATGCTAGCATAGAGCCTGACACCGGGCACAATCCCACCACCGCAAGATCATGACTTCAACCAAAATCAGGAGTCGGAGGCTTAACCAACGGATATACCCAGGAGCCCTGGGACGTCAGTTTAGTTCAGCGTGCCCATCTTGCGTGTCTTGGTGCCTCATGTCATCAGCATTGGGGGTGCCAGAATTAATAAAACAAGACTGTTTCCAAGTTGCCTGCGTGTGGTATGAGAGATGGCCACCTAAACAAATAGCTCCCATACAAAGCAATAGGTGTGACCACATTGTGTGTCTGCAATGGTGGTAACATTGAGAGCAGTTATCTCTGCCTTGGTTAGGAAAGGTATTGTGAAGAACTCCAGAGAGTCTTGGCAAAATTTCCCTGGGTCATTGTGAAGGCTGGAAACGTTCTATGTGGTATCTGGATGACAGCTTCAAGGTTGTACGCACATGTAAAAATCCATTGATCTTCACACAACATTTTAGCATTTGCTCACTATTCTTTATGAAGGGCAGCCTCAATAAAAGTGTACAATTAAAAAAAATAGGATTTTTCCCCCTTTAGCCAAAAGCTAAGGGTTATTAACCTGAGTCCCCGTGAAATTCAGTGAAGAGTATGTATAGATAGGTGGGGGCATCTTTCTGAGGCAAGTGTTCACAATTTTTGTCAGATTCTTAAAGGGATGTGGGGGCCTTTAAAAAGTTAAAAATCACCAGTCAGAACCTTCCCTAAAATGAGGACCACTCACTGGTGGTTCTGCTAGGGTGTGTGACTAAAGGTCTGACCACTCTGTACAGACCAGGTTTTCTGGGAACGCAGGACATGAGATGGAGAGGCACATATTTATTGGACTGATCGCAAAACAAACATCTACATATTTCTTTGTGGAACTAAATGCAGGTAATTATCACCAGTAGATCTTTAGCTCAACTGGGAAAAAAAAAAAAAGGCGTGGCTTTTTATTGGCCCAGCGCGTTGGTCTGCAGCCAATCCAGAGGCGAGTGGCTCTGCCCACGCCCCAACCCCCAGCCCCATCCCCATCCCTATCCCCATCCCCATGGGGCAGAGGTCCTCTGGTGGAGGGGTAACTTAGCCTCCAACCCCCGACCCCTTACAAGCAGTGAAGAAACCTTAACCCACGCTCTGGATTCCTTTAGGGCTCTTCATCCAGTCCCGGCTCACAAACCAGAATTTCCAGTGTGACTATGTTGGCAGAAAGTTAACATGCAGCCGAGGCAGAGGCCTGGGTGCTCACTGCGATGGATCTGCCCACGGGGACAGGCCAAGTCTCCTGGTCATTGGTCTTTCTCTTGGAAGGAGACAGATGGGAGAGGTGCGGCTCAGTAAGTGGAGGCCAGCGATGAGAGCCCTGGAGTGGCAAGAATTTGGAAACTGAAACCTCAGCCCCTAAATATATTCATCAGTTGCCTATATTGAGTGCTTATAGGATGTTACCAGGCCTTAGGCTATGCAAAAGCTTTACATAAAAGACTGGGATCTGAACCAGAAAGATGAGGTGTGAGTAGCAGGTTGGCCATGTTGTAGCTGTGTTGCCCTGGGCCAGTTGTGTACTCTTTCAGGATGTGTTAAGACCCTCCTCTGTAATAATGGGCTTAACAGCAGTACCAACCCTAAACTCAAGTGTAGCTTCAAGCTAGCCCCTATCCAGACTTCTGATTTTTTAGAAAATTGAGATACAATCCATTTACCATAAAATTCATCCTTTACAAGTATACAATTTAGCAGTTTTTCTTATACTCACAAAGTTGTGTGACAATCATCATCTAATTCTAGAACATTTTCATCACACCAAAAAGAAACCCCATATCCATTAACAATCACTCAACATTTCTGTCTCCCCACCCGCCCCCACTCAGTCCCCACCACTCCAGCCTCTGGAAGCCATTAATATACTTTTTGCTTCTATAGATTTACCCATTCTGGATCTTTCATATCTTATGTGGCCTTTTATGTCTGACCTGTTTGAGCATAACGTTTTCAAAGTTAATGTATGTTGTGGCATGATTAATGACCTTATTCCTCTGTATGGCCAAATAATACTCCATTGAATGAATGTGCCAAACTGTGTCTATTTATCAGTTGGTGGACATATAGGGTGTTTCCACTTTGGGGACATTGTGAACAATGCTGCTATGAACATCTGTGTACAAGTTTTTGTGGGGCAAGTTTTGTGGGACAAGTTTTTGTGTTTTCACTTCTCTTGGGTATATACCAGGAGTGGATGATTTCATCTTGTATCACTCCCCCCTCCTCATCAAAAGGGCTTTCCTTCTGTCCCTCAAACAAGCCAAGCTTGCTTGCACCTCGGGGCCTTTGCACTAGCTGTTACCCCTCTCTGGAAGGCTCTTCCCCCAGATTTTTTAATGGTTCACTCTTTGTCAATTGGATCTCAGTTTAAATATCACCACCTCAGTAAAGCCTTCCCCAACCATTTTATCAATCATTCTCAGCCCCTTACTCTATTTTCTTTATATTGATTATCATACTCTGATTCGTTATTTATTTGTTTGCTTGTTTGTAGCAAGTCTAGCCCTTCTGGAATGGAGGCTCCACGAGAGCAGGACCTTGTCTATTATGACATTAGTTATCCCAGGCTGTGAGAACAATGCCTGATATGTAGTAAGCACCTGTCAAACATTAGTTATTACTACTTGCTACCTCACAGCAGAGTCAGAAAGTAGGCACCCTTATTATCTCCATGTTACAAATGAAGAAATGCAGTCTGAGAGGAGTTAAGTGGCTAAAATCAGGAAAGTAGAAAGGGTCAGAGCCTGACTCAAAAGGATCGTCTGGCTCAAAAGCCGGTGTCCATTGCACGAAGCTTGCTGCTTACCCCAGCTTTTCTTCCTGGACCTGTCTTAGCTTTCCAAAGTGACAATTCCAGCAAGGATTCCTCTGAGCTTAGACATGAGACAGGGAGAGAAGGCAGACATGTGGAGACTGTTGGGTCGGGCAGCACTAAGAGGACTGTCCTCAGGGGAAGGTGGGTAGGAGCACCCCCCCACCCCAACTCACACCTTCTGGGAACTTCAGTTGGAGAAAGGGCTCCCAAGAGCTGCAACCCCTGGCCTCCCTCCTGCAAGGCCCTGGTCAGTCCTGGCAGCCAGAAACAGTCTCTCTAAAGTAGCAGACCCCACCTGCAGTGCAATGAATACCCGGGTGAACTCAATTTATGCAAATTCTAGTAGGAACAGTGGTAATTAACTACCTGCTTTATGCCAGATGCTTTTCTTATATTAACCCACTGAATCCCCCAGTTTGCCTGATGAGGTATATGCCATGTTGTCCCCATATACTGATGAGGAAATTGAGGCCCAGGGAGGTTAAGTAACCTGCTCAAGGACACTTGACTAGGGAATGGTAGAGGCAGGAAATAAGCCCAGTCTGCCCAACTCCAGGTTCTGCTTTTAACCACTCTACCTTGCCTGTGTCTCAGTGGGGAGTTTGAGAATAAGGCTTCTACCCTTACAGCTGTATGATTTTGCATAATCCACATAAGGTCTCTGGTCTTCAGTTACCTTATCTGCACAAATGGAAAAGAATCAGCTTCCTTCCCAAGTGTGTTCTTTAGAACTAGATGTTAACAGGTGTTATGTGGGGTGGGGCATGGGAATTCTATGATCAGTGGGATTTGGAACACTATGGGTTAAACTAAATTGAGCAGGATTCTTTACAGCAGGACTTCTCAGTGCCTTTAACATGTCAATATGTTATGAGTATATGAGCAATGAGTATCTCCAAGAGGAGGGTTGAGAATGTGGCATTTCCCAAAGTTTATTGAACACGAGACAATGTGGAGTGGTGTTTCATGGACCACAGTTTGGGAAACACTGATTAAAGAAGATTTTTTCAGGAGAAAAGTAATTTTTCCTGAAAGGTAGAATTCTCTTTCCTTTCCCTACTTGTACTAGGTGGGAAGAAAGCGACTTATAGACAGACACTCACCAACTCCTTCAGGCTGGTAGAGAAGCTTTGGGGCATTTAGCAGGAGATGAACCCATTTACTGAGCACCTACAACACGTCAGCTCTGGGATTATGACTTAGGTTGTCTCTTGTGATTCTCAAAACAGACCTTCGAGGTAAGTTTAATTTAAGAAGGCAAGGGCATCTGGGTGGCTCAGTCAGCTAAGTATCTGACTTTGGCTCAGGTCACCATCTTGTAGTTCATGAGTTCGAGCCCCACATCGGGCTCTCTGCTGTCAACATAGAGCCCACTTCAGATTTTCTGTCCCCCTCCTCTCTCTGCCTCTTCTCCACTTGTTCTTGCTGTCCCTCTCAAGATAAATAATTTTGTTTTAAAGGCAGTATAATGTTGCAAGTGAAAATGTTGGCTTTGGGCTTGGATAAACAAGAGTTTGTGTCTTAGCTCTGCCATTTGATAGCTGGAGCTGTGCAAACTTGTGCAAGCCACCTAACTTTTCTGTGCCTCACTTTCTGTAGCTGTAAAACGGATAATACAGCACCTACATCATATGGTAATGTGAAGATCTGCTGTTATAGCATACAGAAGCACTTACATAGTATCTGCACATAGCAAGTATTCAGTAGGAGGTAATTTTATTATCATTGTCATCATCATTATCCCTGTTTCACAAATAAGACAGATGAGGCCCAGGAAAGGTAAGTAACTTGCCTAAGGCCACACAACCATTGTGTGTGGGGAAGCTGAGACCCATATACAGCCCAAATCTGCTTTTCCTCCCCAGAAGCACTGAAAGAGGCTGAGCTAGTCACAGACTTGCAAATAAAACACTCTCCCGTCAGCCATCTCACGTGGAGTGCCACTCGGGAGTGTGTGGGAGTTTCCCCCTTGGACACAGATGGTATCACCATGCAGGAGTATTCAGACCCACTTGCAACAGTGTGACTGTGCCTCAGGACCCTTACAAAGGAGCCTGGAGAACTAGGGTCCTGAGCCCACAGGCGTCCCTTCAACAGCCTCCCCATACAAGAGCCTCTTCTGGCCTTTCTTCTGAACCCCAAACCAGTTCTGTGGGAGCATCCGTGAGAAGAATGACTGATGTGAACATTGTGTGCTCAAGAGGCCACACAGCCACCCCTTCCCCCCCACCCCCATCAACCTGGGATCTTCCAAGTCCTATCGTGGGTGGAGGATGTCTCAGTGGCTGCTACAGGGAAGGGGGCAGCAGGGAGACAACACGGAGGCCAAGGTGACAAGTTTCCAGGCTCCTGCCCTGAATCAATGAAAGAAACACCTCTTGAGAGACATTTTTATATTGTCCTTCCATGTAACTTTCTGTTGGGGAAAAAAGTTTGGTACCCACCCCATCTCATTTAAAAAAAATAAGCTTTTAAATAAAAGCTTTACATTTTTTTTATTTTTTTAAGTTTATTTATTTATTTTGGGAGAGAGAGCGCAAGCACAAGTGGGGAAGGGACAGAGAGAGAGGGAGACACAGAATCCAAAGCAGGCTCCAGGCTCTGAGCTGTCAGCACAGAGCCTGATGCAGGGCTCAGACTCAGATCATGACCTGAGCCAAACTTGGACACTTAACCGACTGAACCACCCAGGCACCCCTAAATGAAAGCTTTAAAAACCACTGATCTGGTCCATCATTTTCATTGCACTTATTGGGGAAACGGAGACCCAGATTGGAAGGACCTGCCTCTGGTCCCAGTGTATTCATGGCAGAATGGGATCTAGAACTCACATCACCTGACCCTTTAATCCTAACCTCTCAGATATCAAAGTCTGAGATGGGTTAATTTGTTAAAACTCAAAAGGAAAAACAGAGGCTATCTGTCCTTCCTTTTCAAGTTGGCTCTTCCCACTTTAAAAACAGTTTTCCCTCTGTGCCCTTGTCCTCCCTGTTCCCTCATACCGAATGCTGCGGGTCCAAACAGGCACAGGAGAGGAGCATCACTACAGTCCCCCTGCCCCCATCCCCTACCTTGAGTTGCTGGCCTGAGCAGTGACTCAGAGGATCAAAAGGCAGAGAATGAGGAAGAGACTGAAGTAGAGCTTTAAGGACCTGCTCAAATCCCAGCCTAGCCACTTATTATCTGCATGACCTTGAGCAAGTCACCAAACCTCCCAGTGTCTCACTGTCATCAGGTGCAAAACTACAATAGCTCCATTGCCTCGTGGGGCTGCCATGAGGATTAGACTTAATTTGTACAACAGATGTTGGTGAGGATGTGGAGACGTGGGAACCCTCTTGCACTGTTGGTGGGAATGCAAACTGGTGCAGCCACTCTGCAAACAGTGTGGAGGTTCCTCAAAAAATTAAAAATAGATCTACCCTACAACCCAGCAATTGCATTACTAGGAATTTACCCAAGGGATACAGGAGTGCTGATGCATAGGGGCACTTGTACCCCAATGTTTATAGCAGCACTATCAACAATAGCCAAATTATGGAAAGAGCCCAAATGTCCATCAACAGATGAATGTATAAAGAAGATGTGCTTTATATGTACAATGGAATTCTACTTGGCAATGAGAAAGAATGAAATTCTGCCATTTGCAACAATGTGGATGGCACTGGAGGGTATTATGCTAAATGAAATAAGTCAGTCAGAGAAAGACAGACACCATATGTTTTCACTCATATGTGGAACTTGAGAAACTTAACAGAAGACCATGGGGGAAGGGAAGGGGAAAAAATAGTTTCAAACAAAGAGGGAGGCAAACCATAAGAGACTCTTAAATACAAAGAACAAACTGAGGGTTGATGGGGAATGAGGGAAAGGGGAAAATGGGTGATGGGCATTGAGGAGGGCACTTGTTGGGACGAGCACTGGGTGTTGCAGGTAAGCAATGAATCACAGGAATCTACCCCTGAAACCAAGAGCACACTGTAAACACTGTATGTTGGCTAACTTGACAATAAATTACATTATAAATAAACAAACAAACAAATAAATAAAAATAAACTCAAGGCGTAACATTAAAAAAATACGTGAAAAGAACCTGCAACATAGAAGTTGTGCAGCAAGTAATAGTTCATTTCAGTATTATTATGTTAACTATATTTTGATAAGATCTGCAGTTCTTTGCCATGAATTAAGTGCAGTAGGCTCTCTGCGCACCCACACCAAGGCCAAGCAATGCTGCACTCCGACATATATTCTTCATGGGGAGCTCTGCCCTATATAGGAATTTGAAACCTCTTCCACCTGTAGGCATACGCTGAGAGGGGATCCCATAAACACAGTGTGACCAGCCTTGACTGAGAAGAGCAGTCAAGAAATGGCTCTAGATCAGCATGCTGGGTTTTATCTTGGCCCCACTGTTTAACTGCAGACAACTTGGCCTTTCTGAGCCTCCATTTTCTCATCTCTAAAACAGGAATCATAGCAGCACCTGACTCATAGGCTTATTGAGAGGAGCAAATGGGACAATGTATATGAAATCCTGGCTCGTCCTTAAAAAGTGGCCAAAAAATAATAGCTCGTATTATATTCCCTAGGCTTAGCCTTTTCTGCTCATGAAGAAAGTGTTGTAGGAGATAAAAGTGGTGGATCCGGGTTTGAGTGACTATTGGTAAAGTTCTGATTCTGCCACAAGTTAGCACCTTTCCCCTCTTCAGGCCTCAGTTTCCCCACCTGCAGACTAAGAGGGTTGGATTAGTTCAGCTCTAACTCCGAAGGAGAGCTGATGAGAAGGTGGCATGGCTGTCCATGTGGTTTCTGGATGGTCTCAGTCTTCCAAGATACCCATATGGAGAAGGACCAAGAAGACTACCGGAAAGAATGCTCTGTCCTTCCCAAACCAGGGCCTTGGTTATGAGAGCTGCCCTGGGGACACACAAGCCCAGCTTGAAGTTCTGTCCTTACCATTGTGTGTGACCTTGGTAAAGTCACTTCAGTCTCTGAGCCTTAGTTCCTTCATCTGTAAAATGGGACCTGAAATGGTACCCAGAGTAAGGGACTGCAATGACCATGTGAGCCAAAGCCTACAAAGTGCTTGGCACACAAGAAGTCAGTAATGGTGTGTTGTTTAATAATCATTATTGATGCCAGTTGCATCAATTGGACTCATCCCTGGGCATGGCGCTCTTCTTAGAGCCAGTCTGAGTGCACCTGTGTCCATTCCAAGTATTATTTCTAGTGGCATTAAATCTTTTTATGAGAATAGAAGCCATCCTGGGGACCCACCTAAAGAAGAGGAGTTGGCCGGTTTCTGCATGACGACAGTTGAGATTCCCGTGATTCCAGGTCAGCCTGAAGGAAGCGACAGCCATCAGTCCTTCCCCACCCTGCCAAGAAGACCAGCTCTGCAGGGTTGGAAAGGACCACAAGCTACATCTTGCCCAACCCTTCTACCTGGGGTAAGATGCCAGGAGGGGAAGTGACCTACCCAAGTGTCATGGCATGTTACTAAACCTAAGGCACTTAGTATATGCAGTATTGGAAAGCGTATCTGTGTTTGATTCTTGGCTTCTTGACTTACAGGCTCAGTGACCTCACTGAACTTCATTCCTCATCTGGAAAATGGGGATAATAATAAAACCTGTTTCCCAGAATTGCTGCAAAGATTAAACGAGCATGCATATACATATATGCATATAGGTAACTAACATGCATATAACATATAGCAAGCCCTCTATAAATCACAATGTCCAGCAGAAATATAATGTGAGCCACTACGTTTTAAATCGTTTTGTAGCCACCTTTACAAAAAGCAAAAAGAAGTAGAGAAAATTAATTTTGATAACGTATTTTATTTAACCCAATGTATCCAAGATATTATCATTTCAACATGTAACTAATAACAAAAGTTATTAATAGTTTACATTTTTTTCTTACTGAGTCTTTGAAATCTGGATGGGGTGCAACCTGGGGAGATTTTGGCAACCGGTTGTCACAACTAGGGGAGCCCGGAGATGGGCAGCAGTGTATACAACTGGCATGAGACCAAGGATACTACCGAAAATCCTACAGTGCGTAGGACGGCCTCCCCTGCCAAACAATTATGTGTCCCGAAATGTTAACAGTGTCTGTTTTACGTGTCTACTTCATGACTACTTCACATTAGCCCCTTTCCACATTCTCAATAGTCACATGGAGCTGGGGCCTACCATACTGGACAGTGCAGCTCTGTAACAGAACATTTGGACATGCACTGAGAAGGTCCAAATTTTTAGGGATTTGGGTTTTCGTAAATTAGTCTTCCTGTTCATCCTGGAATAACTGGCCAAATGAGATGTGACTGGTTCACTAGTGCCTGGCTGGCTAAGGACAGAGCCCATCTGTCTCTGGCTGGTCAGACCCTTCCAAAGTCACCACCCTTCCCTGGTAGACGAGCCTGGGACAGACAGTGAGCCCTGTTGTTCTTTTCTGGGGAGACAATGCTACAGGCCCTGCTACCTGCCTGACAGTGCTATTGTGGCTCAGGGAGAAAAGGGCTTTGTCAGGACAGCAGGCGGGGAGACTGCGGTTCAATGGGGCTCATTATATCTGCACTCCCGGGATGCTGATGCCAGCCCTGGGGAAGCCACGCCTCCTTCTAGAACAAATGGGGAGCCTGAGGCCCTGACAGGGTTTAGAAGAACCATCAGTAGATCCCAGCTCCCTCCACCTCAGCCCACTGCCCTAAGACATGAAACTCACCTAACTCTGAAAAGCCTTGTCTCAAAGCACAGGGTGAACACAGGGCAAGGGAGCCCCTGCCCTGGACCACAAAATTTAGCAGCTCCACAAATCACAAACATATCCAAAAATATATGTATTAGGGAACATATGTGTGTACCTACCTCTCAAGATCTGGGTTCAGCTCTGGCACAATGAGACCATAACTGAAATATCCTCTCTTGTGATTAAAAAAGCCCAGGTCAGAAAGAAAGACCACAAATCTCTTGTTCCATGTCCTTGGAACAAATGCAATCAGGGTTTGAAGGCAGTGAGAGTTTGAGGGTCATATTTATACCAGCCTCAGAAATGGGCACTGTTTAGTAGCACACGTTAAATTTAAGCAGCAGAAATGCTTAGCTAAGAGAAAAGACCAGTTAAATTTTCTTGTCCAATCCTCCCTCTCAGGTAGTGTAGATGTTGCTATAATGAACTATCATTTCCTAGTAGGACCAATCATCCAGTTTCCAGCTTCTCTGTGTTCCAATTTATACTCGACTTGGAGGTACTCACCTCCATTTGAACTCTGATGCCGCATCCCTCCAAGGTGAGGGGTAGGTCTGGGTGCATTACCTTGAACTCGGATGTGTAATGTTACCAATACCTGTGATTTCCCACTCCCTTCTACACTCTACCTTAACCACCTTGCCCCCAACCCCATGAAGATACAGACACACACACACACACACACACACACAGAAAGCTGGAAGGACTGTCTTATTTGACAGATGAGGAAACCATTTCTCCTCAAGAGTAAGTGATTTGTTTAAAATCACCTGAAAGTTAGGGGAAGCCACATGCTGGGAGAACCCATCCCTTGGGGCCCAGCTAGAAGGTCACGTGTAGAATATAGAAAATGATGTTGGAGAGGACAGGCTGGGGGGCAGCTCTGTTTACTCCTGGTGCCTTCACTAGTTGTGGGACCTTGGGGGCAAGTTTCTCACAGTATTTAAAATATGGCTTCTTCTATTCCTATACAAAATATTAACATTAAGGGAAGCTGGTGACAGGTATATGGGAACTTTCTGGACTATTTTTGTAATTCTTCTGTAAATCTAAAATTATCTTATAACCAAAAAAAAAATTTTAAGTACAGTTTTCTCTCATCTGTACCATGGAGATAGTAATGATACCTACCTCACAAGAGGCTCAAATAAGATAATATCTGGATAGGGATTAGCCCCGAGGTCTGTCCCATAGCGAAGACTCCATAACTATTTTTAAAAGCTACCTCCTCCAGGAGGCCAGTGACCAACATTGCCAGAACTGACCACCTGCTTTCTTGGAGGTCCCACGTCTTCAGTTCTCAGGAGCCAGAGTGTATTTGAGTCTAAAATGCCAAGCATGTCCGTGCGGCCACTGGGAGCATGTATTTGATCTGGGCTCTTCCACTTTCTAGCTGGGAACCCCAGCAAGTTCCTTGATCACTCTGTGCTTCAGTTTCCTTTCTGAAAGTGATAAAAGTATGTCCTGTATATGGCTGTCATGAGGACTGAATGAATGGGAGTTTTTCAGCATTAACATTGCCTGCCCTGCGGCAAACACTGCACAAGTGTTCTTATGGTTCAAATCAGTGTTTCTCTAATTTATGTTTACTATTACCCATGGATGACAAGCATACTTTCCATAACCACAGTTTTTTGAGGTTTTTTTTTTTTTAAGCTTATTTATTTATTCCGAGGGGGAGAGAATTCCAGGCAGGCTCTGCACTGCCAGCACAGAGCCCAGCTTGGAGCCCCAACTCAGGAGCAGGGAGATCATGACTTGAGCAAAATCGAGAGCCAGACACTCAACCGAATAAGCTACCCCAGGCACCCCATCCAGTTTGTTTTTTTTAAATGCTGATTTGGAAGACACCAGTTTCTAGGTAGTAGTAAGTCCCGTTTTGTTTCTCTCATTAATACATACGGTTCTCCAGGGACAGAGAATATGTCTGCCTCCTTTTGGTCCCCAGTCACTTGGAGGAAGAGATATACTTCTTTCATTGAATTTACCAAGCTTCTATCATCCATTCATTCCACAGACAAGTATGGGTCATTTATCGGGCACCTACTTATTGTGTGACTGTTGTGTGCTAGTGCCCAGCACAGATCAGACCTATGTTGAATGAATGAACCAGGCAGGGAGGCAGGGAAGGAGGAAGCCAAGAAGGCAGACAGGAAGGGAGAAACCCAGGGTCTTGGACCCCCTCCCGACCCGGGAGGACTCCATCTGGCAGCCGTGCCTCTTCCAACCACCACTTTCCCCACTTCTTCCTCCGCCCGAAAAATTTCCCCCTCTCCCACCGTCTGAGGATCCATCATCTCTCTGACACTGGGGACACCACCGGGTGCAGTCCCGGCGTCGCAGAGGGGCGGCGCCCGGGGACCCGCCCCCCTTGCCTCCCGCCGGGGGCGCGACGCGGTGACTCCCTCTCCGGGAGCGCTGCAGCCTCCGCACCCCGGGAGGGCGTGCGCCCCTCTGCCGGCTGCTCGAGCGCTGGGCCCCCGGCCCAACGAGTTGCCCAAGACTCTGGGTGACTCCTCCCCGAGGACCGTCCCCCTCTGGGGCGCGTCATTCTCTCCACCCCTGGGGCCGACCCCGGCAGCCTCTGGCAGGCCGGCCAAGCGGGGGACGAGTCTTGGCCACCTGCTCCGGCACCGGGGAACCCGGGGCGCCAGCAGCCCGCGCGTCGGTCCGTGCGCGCAGGGCCCATGGAGCTGCGGGCCAGCAACACCAGCTGCCAGAACGGTGCGTGCGGGCCGCGCTTCGCGCCTTCCCTTCGCCGCCGCTCCTTTCCTTCGCGTCCTCTCTGGCCGGGGCCCAAACCGAGGAAGGGTGGATCGCGCTCTGGCCAGTCTTGGGGAGAAGCGGGGTTCCGGCCGACTTCCCCGTCTTCGGAGCTGGTAGCTGAGAGGGGGGTTGGGAGGAAAGGGGACGCGTGGGGACGGAGGCGGGAGGCGGGCAGCACTGATTGCAACTGGTCAACCAGAGGGGGAGGGGGGGCTCGTGGTTGTTTCTCATATACAGTTGCTTCAGATTCTACTACCTGCCCGGGTCTGCCTGTCTCCCTGGGGCAAGGGAGAGGGGCGCAGAGACTCTTCACCCCCAAACCCACACACACCTTTTAGGGAAAGGAGGGAAAGAGCTACCCAGGAAGGGATAGGAAAGACCTTTAGCTTTATGTTAAGTTCTTGCTGGGAACTGGGTGGTAGACTAGGCCCTTTACCTGCATTACTTCATTTATCCTTAACTCTAGAGGGCAGGTAGATATGATCACCTCGCCGTCTCCTTTCTGGAGAGAAAGAAACTGAAGTTCTGAAAAGCCTGATGATTTGCTCAAACTAATCCGCTGGGGGAAGTGGAATATAAAGCTAGAGCCCTTGGATCCTACAACCTGTACTCAGACTACTGTGCTCTCTTCCTGCTATGTCTCCATTTTCCTACTGCCTCTTGCAATTGTAACTTGTCCGATAGCCCTGTTTCTCTAATTTCTCTTCTCCAGTGAGTGTTCAAAGCCAGCTCTTTGGGTGTTGGCTGGCTTTGGTCTCCTGACCAACAATGCAGTCCATTTTCAGCCTCACCTTCCCCTGGGGAAGAATATGTTCCCCAGTCCTAGCATATTCTGGAAAAGAACCCAGAATCACCGGGCCCAGCACCCGCTTGTCTAATGAGCATCCTTCTCAGAACTGGATGTCCTTTGGCCTTCAGCCTCTTTCATTTTCTTTTCGTCCCCCTGGGAAAACTTCATTCAGCAGAGGGTGCTTCCCAGAACAGGCAAGCTCACCCCGTGGCTCCACCTCCTGGAGATGCACCTTCAGGAGGGCAGGTGAAGGGCGTGGGGATGGGCTTGGCCTTCCTCTTGGGAGTCACCTTCCTTGGCCCATGTCCTCCCAGGCTCTGGCTCATTTCCTGAGTTCAGGGAACTCTCCAGACTAGACTGTCTGAGCTGAGGAACAGGAGCAAGAGGTCAGACCAAATTTCATTAAGGATGGAAATGGCTTCATGTCTCATCTTCTCTTGATTGCGACACAGGTGTCAGGAAGAGAGATCTCCCACTGTGAAAGACACATGGATGTCCCCTGGTGGGTTCCAGGCCCAGCTCTGCCACTAGGTTTTTGTGAGACTCAAGCAAGTCCTTCCCCTTCTCTAGGCCCCAGTTTTCCCAGCTGCAAGTAAGAGGGTTAGACAGGCCATTCTGTGCCATGGAAGAAAGATCAGCATTGCCCTTATTTTATTCCACCAAGATGCTGCTCTATCCTCCAGATACACCAAAGCCAGAGCTGCATGACCTTGGGCTTTGGGGCCCATCTAGTGGCTCGCCTGTAGTTCTAATTGGTATGAGAAGAACCCGGCCCAGGCTTACATCCTTGGCACAGCAGCCTGGAGCTTTGTGACCCACGGTTTGAAAAAGACCTTTGACCACCAGAGGTCACAAACTCAGATGCCTACAGGGGCTGAGCACATAACCAGAATGACTGAAGGGAGCCAGGTATGGACTCTGAGGAATTGCAAGGTGCATTTCCTAAGGGGGAACCACTCTCAACTGCAGCCAGTTGTCGGTTGGGAAGGTGTACTCAACAAGGTAAACACAGGCAGCTCAAAAGCTGAATTTTCTTGGGAAATCAGATTTTTATTAAAGTTTTTTAATGTTTATTTACTTTTGAGAAACAGAGAAAGTGAGAGAGAAAAAGCAGGCAGGAGAGGGGCAGAGAGAGAGAGAGAGGGAGTCACAGAATCCGAAGGAGACTCCAGGTTCTGAGCTGTCAGCACAGAGCCTGACACGGGGCTCGAACCCATAGACTGCGAGATCATGACCTGAGTGAAGTCAGACACTTAACTGACTGAGCCACCCAGGCACCCGGGGAAATAGGATTTTTAAATGTTAGCAATAAGTTCATATTTTAAAATAACCCTCAAGAGGCCAAAGGAAACCCCACCCCACCCTTGCTGCCTGCTCTGTGGGGTACATGTGGTGGTTAAGAGCATGGCTTTGGCATCACAGGGACTTGGGGAACAATTTGGCTTCTCTTCTTACCACGAGTGTAGTCTTACTCAGGTTACCAAACTTATCAGGGTCCCAGTTTCTCCAGCCAAAACCCTGCACATGATCACTGTGTCATTTCTGTGGTAGGAATGTTCCTGAAAAGCCTCAGAGTAGAGGACCATGTGGGCACTGGAACTGGAGGATTATTGGCTGTGCTTTATATTGTTTCACTGAACTTAGGCAGCTTAGCTCTTCTGACTGAGGGTCTGCCCCTCACCCAAGTTTGTCCTATTGTCCTTGGTGTTTGTGCCAGAAAGGCAAGCAAGGGTTGGCCGGTTCTGGGGCATGAGGGCTGATTCAGACTCTCAGGATCTCAAGCACTTGGAAAGCAAACTGAAGAGATTCCACATGGAGTGACAGGGACACCAATGTCTCTGAGGCCTGAAGGAGGCCCAGGCCACTGACTGTCAGCACCAGAGGTCTTAAAATCTGGCTCGGAAATGGGCCGTTCTAACAAACGGGGTGCTTATATTTAGTCATCTTCAGGCCTAGAAGGGGCTATGGACCTGCAGGCCTCACTCCCTCATGTTACCTGTCAGGAATCTCTGCTGCGGCTGGAGGTAGGGATATGGAAGTGAAGAGGCCTCTTGGAGGAGAAAGTCCCTGTGTGATCCTGAGCTATTGGAAGTCCAGAGGCTGGGAGGAGATTCCTGTGGAGGGTGGGAAGTTGGAGTCAATGATGCCTGACAGCTTGAGAGCCTGAGAACCCTGCTGGGTGTGGGGAGCATCAGTACACCTTAGGGGTTATGTGCTGGACTTCTGGAGTCAGACAGTCTGTGTTCTTAGGCAAGGTGCCTGACCTCTCATGGCCTCCATTTCTACATCTATGAAATGGGAATTCAAAGCAGCACTTACCTGACAGATGGTTATGAAAATTGAATGAGTTCATGCAAATAAAGCCCCTAGCCTGGAGTAAGCACTTAGTGAATGTTAATTATTATTGTTAGGTTCAGGCCCATTGTGTGGGCCTTGGAAGCTGAAGTATGGGGTCTGAAAGAGCCGCCAATTCCAGTATCTTGAAAGCACCAAAATGTACCCGGCGTGACTCACTTACCATGGTCTTCCTGTCCAGGTTCCCTGATCAGCCTTTACTGCTCCTCCCAACAAGTCCTGTGCCAGATCGTCAGTGACCTCAGCCCCCAGGTGCCCAGCAATGTCACCTCTACCAGCTGGAAGGAGAGGTTCAGGCAGAGCTACGGCTTCTACATTGGTCTGGGCCTGGCCTTCTTGTCCAGCTTCCTCGTCGGCAGCAGTGTCATCCTCAAGAAGAAAGGCCTTCAACGACTGGTGGCCTCGGGGGCCACACGGGCTGGTAGGGTCCTGAGGGGGAGGGTGGGCATGGGGTGCCGGGCAACTGGGCCCTGGGCCAGGCCTGTGCACCTCCTTTCATAGGGGGGCCACTGTAGCAGTTTCAGAGCCTGGCTTAAATGGTCACAAAAGACTCATTGTCAACTCCACCAGGAATCCAGTCCACCAGCAGGAGACGTTCCTTTAAAATCCAACATTTCTGGAGAATTTCAAGATAAGTTAATTGGGGGTACAGATAAGGAAAAGTCTCACAGCTGAGAATCAGAAACCCCAGATCTAGTCCAGTTTTATTTCTTACCAGCTAGGTCATCATAGGCAAGTCTCAACTTCCCTCAACTTCCCTATGCAAAATGGGCATACAAATACCTCTGCCCAGAGCATTGCCGCACACTGGTGTGCCCTATTAACTTCACACTGAACCCGCTACAGGCTACAGAAAAATTACTGGGTCTCTGTCCACAAGGGACTTACTGTGAAAACATTCTGGAGAAAAGGAATCATGTGTCAAGGAATTCATTTATTTGCTCATGATTCACCGCAAACCTGCTGGGTGCCAAATACCATGCTGGACACGGGGACACAGTGCCCTGTGGGGCATTGAGTTGAGTGGGAGACACAGGCAAGTCAATAAGCAATCGTTCCATGGTAGGTTACTTGCTATCTGTCATGGGGAAAATACAGAATCCTTTGGGACTATTTTGGAGGAGCATGTAAAGCCCAGGCTTGGAAGGTTAGGGGAGGTTTTCTACAAGAGGTGATCTGGAAGCTGGGGCCTAAATGATGAGATGGCAAGGTGGAGGAGAAGAGAAGAAGACATGGTGATGCAGGCAGAAAGGACAGCAAGTGCAAAGGCTCAGAGGCGAGAGAGGATGAGTGACATTGGAAGCCGAAAGTAGTTCAGGATGGCTGGAGCACCGAGGGGTAAGAGATGGGGGAAGGGCCAGATCGCGAAGGGTCTTGCAAACCGGGCTACAGAGTTTGGGTGCAATTGTAAGTGACAAAGGTTTTGGGCAGGGGAGTGACATAGTTCGATTTACGATTTGAAAAAATTCCTGGTTGCTGGGTGGACGGTGGATTAGGGACAAGACTGGTGCCCAGGAGACCAGTTAGGGGAGAGGGACAGCATAACTTGGGCCTGGGAATGGAGACAGTGGTAGAGTCCCAAGAGAGCTTTCTGGGTTTGGTGTCGACTGGCTCCCAGGGGATGGTGAAAACAGAGTCGAGGCTGACTCAGCTTTCTGACTTGAGCAACTGAGGAGATGAGGGTGCTGTTTTCTGTGATAAAGAAGGCAGGAAGAGCGGGTTTATGGGAAGACGATGGTTCAAGTCTGGGCATGTTCAGTTTAGTGTTCTGTATGTAAGACACTGTGCTTTGGAAGCAGACTCCTGGGGCTCTAATTCCAGCTCTTCAGTTCCTGGTGATGTGATTCTGGGCAAGGAAAGTGCTTTCTCTGTGCCTCAGTTTCCTCATCTATAAAATGGGGATAAGAGCAGTTCCAACCTCTAGTATTGTTGTGAAGATAAGTAGTGTGTTTACAAAAATGCTTGGCACGAGTATTGGTATTACTCTTCTCTAAGTGGGATAGCCCGGCAGACAGTTGGATAACCAGGGCTAGAGCCAGGTGCCCTCTGAAATGGAAAGCTGTGAGATGTGGGGAGGAAGTCAGGAGCAATGGTCTTTGTTGCTCTCTCCTTCACTTCCTGACAAGTGTTCAGAAGGCCAGAGACCTCCCAAAGTGCCAGGAAAAGATTTGCGTGTGCCAGGAGAAAGCAGGGTAAATATCACTGATACCATTCAGAAAGGTAGCTTCTCTGGAATCCTTTTTTCCCTCCAATCTGCTATTTCCTTATCTAATGAGATTTCAACCCTTAGCATAAAATGCTCTCAGTGCTCCTTTTATGGAAGATCCTGAGTCCTTTAGGAACCTGATAAGATCTAAAGACCTTCTTAGAAAAATAGACATTTACAAAAAGCGATACACAATCTCTGGATTTTCACATAACTGTCTAAAACCCATCTATTACCATCATAACCATCATCATCATAACTATTATTATTGAGTATTGACTATGTGCCAGGCTCTGAGTCCACCATGTGAACAAGGCAGACACAATTCCTGACTTCCTGGTGTTTCCATTTTAGTGGGAGATATGCCAGAAAATAAATACATTAATTCAATTTATAAATAAATGTCATGAAGGAGAAAAGCTGGGTGTGATGAAAGAGAATCCCAAGGAGAAATAATAGAGATAAGGGGGTCACAGAGGACATCTTAGGGGAAGAAACATTCAAGCAACGTCCTGTAGAGTGAGCAAATATATGTAAGCAAATATCGTTAAGAAAACTGTTTCCAACATGGAAAAGCACATGCAAAGGTTTTAAAGCCAAAAAGAGCTCGTGATTTTGGACGAACTAAAAGAAAGCCTGAGTGAATAGATACTAGTAAGAAGAGTGGTAGGAGATGCCTTTGGAGAGGTGAACAAGGACAAAACCACAAACTGGCTTATTTAGGATTTGGGGCTTTATCCTCTGAGTATTTGGAAGCCATTGGCCTGCTGCAAGCTTGAGGGGTGACTGTATGATTTACATTCTTAAAATTCATTGGCTGCTATGAAGGCAGTGGGTTATAAAGGGATGATGACAGTGGAATCAGATGAACATAGAGGGCTATTGCCTCAGCCCAGGCCAGAGGTGGTAGTGCCTTGGAGTTGAGTGGTGGCAGTGGAGTGGACATATGTGCGATGCTCTTTGGAGAGGGAATTAGCAGAATGGATGGAATGCAGGAGGTAGAGGAATGGGAGGGTCAAGGGTGATTCTCTGGTTTGTGGCTTAAGCAACTGGGTGCATAGAGGAGCCATTTACTGACTTTCATTTGGTAGGTGGGTGGGTAGAGAGCATTTAAAATTAAGAGTTCTATTTAAGACAGAGTTTGGGATGCCTATAGGAGATCCAAGAGATGTCAACTAAGCAATTGAACATACACATACAAAGAAAGTATCAGTATACGTGTATGAAATAAGGATGCCTGCATAAAGATGGTATTTAAAACTTGGGGAATGGATAAGTTCACCCAGAAGCAAGCCCAGAGAACTAACCAGCTAACATATATTGAACCCTTCAAGACTGGGGAGTGAAGGTAGAGATAGGAAAGGTGCCTGAAAGAGCATGGCCAAGCTAACTTTGTGTCCATTCCTTTCTACAGTGGACGGAGGGTATGGCTACCTGAAGGATGCCATGTGGTGGGCTGGATTTCTCACGAGTAAGTGGGTTCTTTCTTACTAACAACAGTGACCCTTTGATGGCAGAGGCGGAGATGAAAGGAGGGGCGGAGGGGGGCCTTTCTGTCTCCATTGTGCAAAGTGTGAATCTGAGACCCAGATTCCCAAGGGGAACATCTTGACCATCTTTGCAGGTTGAACATTTTACCTGTATTTCAGATCTCTTTCTCAACCCAAAGTCAGTCCTTCATCCATGAAACATTTAACCCCAGAGAGGTTTGTAGAGAGCTGGTAATGATAAAGGTGTCTTTTCTCAACTTCCCTTGAAACATAGAGAGTTATCACTCCTGGCTGGAGTCTGTTGGATCTCTACATGGGAGGCTGGGGCTCCTCAGCCAATTTTCCCATTCCACAGGCCGTGTGTTGGCTCACTTTAGAACATGGCTGGTCTGCCACTTGCAGTTTGCCCAGATTTGCACATTCACACGTTTCCCCCGCTTTCCACCCACCCTCTCTGGCTTTCAAACCCTAATTCTTTTGAATGGAAAATTATCCAGCTTTCCATTTATAAGTCAGGTTTTGACCCTAGTCATAGCCAGGGCTATAACATTCATCATCTGCTTTCAAAGGGCAGACCCAGGTCATTCTCTACCAGCAGAGACAGAAAGGGCACTTTCAGGAGTCTGCAAACTAGAAACTCAAATGCAGAGAATTAGGCCCTTTGGGAATGTCAGACTTTCTAACCACCTGCCTGTCAATCTGGGAGAGATGGCCTCATGACCAACAGGTACCTAGAGAACCAATAATTAAATGTTTCTTTATTTGATAAATTAACATTTTCTAGAACTCACCTCATATATACAGATGAAACATCAACAGTCCCTGAGATACATTTAGCCGTGCCTGGACTAGAAGCCAAGAGACCTCAAGAACAAGAAAGCATCCTTCCACAAACATGTCCTGTGACCTTGGACTCTGGGCCTAGCTTGCCCATCTAAAATGGAAGGATTTGATCAGGATAATCTGGGCCTGACCTTCTGATCAGATTGGCCATGAGGAGAGCATAAGGATCAAGACATTAAGGAATGATGGTCTGGGATCCTGTGAATGGTTGACCACTGAATGAAGCTGTCTCTGCCCAGGTTCAGTTGGGCTGGAGATGATGCATCGAAGCCACACTACCGTGTTTTCTCCCTTCATTTCCTAGTGGCTGCTGGAGAGGTTGCCAACTTCGGGGCCTACGCATTTGCTCCTGCAACAGTTGTCACGCCTCTGGGAGCACTGAGCGTCCTCATAAGGTTATTGTCTCCTCTCTTGCTGTCTCTGCCTCCTTCCTATTTTCAGTTTGTTGAGGTCTGGAACTGTCTAGTGGGGTCAACTGCCACTTGCAGTCAGGGACGTGGGTCGATATTAGCTCCCAGAAAGAGGCACTGTGCTGTTCAGAGCTCCTGATCTGTAGATTGTTTGCTGCTGATTGCTCTAGCATCTCCTCGAACGATGGGGCAATAGAAGGGCAGGCCAAACCCAGATCAGCTGGAAGGGCTCCCACTGCCACCAAGCTGACTGTCTCATGTCAATGCTTTCGTGCTCCAGTAGGAGCAGCATACAAGTTAAAAAGCATAAGCTCTGTATTAGCTGTCCCTGAGTTCTGACCTTAGCTCTGCCTAATGTAGTAACTACATTACCATGGGCAAGTCATTTAACTTCTCTAAGCCTCAATTTCCCTGTCTGCTCAGTGGGGATGCTAATACTACCTACCTGAAGGCATTGCTTCAAGGACTAAATGAGATGATGCACAGAAAGCACATAGTGCAGGGGCGCCTGGCTGGCTCAGCATCCAACTGCGGCTCAGGTCACAATCTCACGGTGTGTGGGTTCGAGCCCCGCGTCGAGTCAGGCTGTGTGGTGACAGCTCAGAGCCTGGAGCCTGATTCGGATTCTGTGTCTCCATCTCTCTCTGCCCCTCCCCAGCTCGTGCTCTGTCTCTCAAAAATAAATGTTACGAAAGAAAGAAAGAAAGAAAAACAAAGAAAGAAAGAAAGAAAGAAAGAGCATAGTACAGAACTGGCAGTGAAGAATCACCATAGCCAGCACATATGAGGGCTTACTATGTGCTAAATGTTCTAAATGTTTCCCATGTATTAACTCATTTAATCCTCACAGCCTCCCTACTAACTAGAAAGTAGAAGACACCTGAAGCCAAGACAGGTTAAGCAATTTGGTCAAGATCAGCCAGGTCCTAAGGGGCTAGGCCAGGATTCCCACCCAAGCAGTCTGATTTCAAAGGCCATGTGCTCAAGCCACTAAGCCGTGTTGCCTGACAGACATCCAATAGTTTTTAAAATAACTGATACTAAGTATGTGTGCTTCGCATTGCCTCATTCCTCCTGAACTATAAGCATAGTTCCTCTGTGGGGGTCTTGGAGCCCCATTTGAAGCTGGCTGTGATTATTGGCTTAACCTGGGAGCCCTGCCGACCACACCCAGCACCCATAGTTTCCTGTTTTGTTTTACCATCTTGATGACAATTTTGTAACGTTTACACAATCAAAAACAAACAGAACCGTGACTCACATGGTACAGTTGGCTGATGTAGTTGTGATACTTCTATTGCGTATCTGATTAACTTACAAATTCCCACTCCCAGGAAGTTGGGGGAGGAGGGGAATACTCCATCGCGTGACGTCTGCCTGTGCTAATGCCACCAGACTCTCTTGAACACACATTCTGGGTAAAATGTTATGGGCAGTTTTAAAGGAGAGACAGAAGACATTCAAAGGAGCTTGGACATTAATCTCCCCTCCCTTCATATCTTTAACTAGGATTTGGGGGGAGGAATTCATTCCTAGATCAGCCACTGATTTTTACCCTAAGTTAATGTTACCTTTGTAAGGAAATAGAAACCTACCATGAGATCATACCTGTCTTGCCCCATTTCCCTCCCTTCTTCCCTCACCTCTGCCATCTGAGGATGTGAGGGGAATGAAAATCACATCACCAAGGAATAGCAAGGAACTGGAGGTGTTTTACCCACTTCAGGGAAGTCACAAGAATTCTCTTCAATGAAGTATAGAGGAAAAACCATAGGCTTTATAATTAGACAGAAATTCAGCTAAAATCCTGGCCTTGCTACTTACCAGTTGCATGACCTTGCCAAGTTATTTTAATTTCTATAAGACTCAGTTTCTTATCTATAAAATGGGGATAATATATTTTACTTCTCAAAGAGTTGTGAGATGTGAGTGAGATATACTAAGTAGAAAATTCCTAGCCTAATACTTAGTACATATTATATATGCCTAAGACACAGTGCCTATAATTGTCATTGTGGTTGTTTATATTGGCATATACAAACGGAAGAAGGAATAGATTTGTTCTGTATAGCTCATGGAATAGAAATAGGACAATGAGTAGAAATTACCATATTTTTGACAATTAGAATGAACCTAGAGTAGATCCATTTGCCTTGTGCAGGGGCAAGCTGCTTGCCACCAGTGGTTTACAAGTCATGTCTGAAAGCAGTCTGTAATGTTAAGAGAAGATGTGCTCATTGGTAGGAAGTTAGACAAGAGTGCTTTGAAGGACTTTTCCGACTCTTGTGTTTGGGGATCTTTTAGTCTCTAAAATGAAAGAACTCCACACATACGTCGATTCCTCCAGCACACACCATAAGCCTCCCCTAAATAAGTTTCTATTTCAAATGTTTTTGGAGGAGATCAGTGAGCCCTGATCTGTTCTCCATGAGCGCTTGCTCAGGCCCCATTTTCCTTCAGGACACTGGGACAAGTATGGCTTCTAATCTCTGTCTCCCATTTCCATGTGCAGTGCTGTCCTGTCCTCATACTTCCTGGGAGAGAGTCTGAATCTGCTGGGGAAGCTGGGCTGTGTGATCTGTGTGGCCGGCAGCACAGTGATGGTGATACACGCTCCTGAGGAAGAGAAGGTCTCCACCGTCATTGAGATGGCTGCCAAGATGAAAGACACAGGTAGGCTCCGAGCCCCGGTGAGTGGGAAGGTCTGGCTGCGTGCTGACCATGCCAGGTGCTGCCACCTGGAGGAGAGGGAAGCTAAAGAAAGAAAGCTGGGGGGCTGGTCCTAGGGTTAGCTCACAGGCTTCCCAGCCTGATGTGTATTGATGCCATTTATCATGTGTTTATTATGTGCCGGGCATGGTTCTAAATATTTTCCATGCATTGTCTTAGTATGTTCAGGCTGCTGTAACAGAATGTCATGGACTGGGTGGCTTATAAACAACGGAGATCTATTTCTCACAGTTCTGGAGGCTGGAAAATCCAAGATCAAAGCCCTGGTAGATTTTGATTCATAAATGGCCATCTTCTCTCTGTGCCCTTACATGGTGGAAGGGGTGAAGGATCTCTCTGGGGTCTCTTTTATAGGGACACTAATCCCATTTATGAAAGTGCCACCCTCATGACCTAATCACCTCCCAAAGGCCCCATGTCCAAATACCATCACACTGGGAATTAGGTTTCAACATAGGAACTTGGGGGGACATAGTCTTGTAGCATGCATTATCTTATTAAATCCCACCAAAAAAGCTCTATGAGAAAGGTCCCATTCTTTTATTATTTTATTTTATTTTATCTTATTTTATTTTATTTTATTTGAGAGAGAGAGAGCAAGAGCAGGGGAAAGGGGCAGAGGGAGGGAGAGAAAGAGAGAGAGCAAATCCCAAGCAGGCTCCATGCTTAGCATGGAGCCCATCATGGTGCTTGATCCCACGACCCTGGGATCATGACCTGAGCCAAAATCAAAAGTCGGATACTCAACTGACTGAGCCACCCGGGTACCCCGAGAAAGGTCCTATTCTTAGCCCTGTTTTACAAATGAGGAAATGGAGGTCTTGCGGTTTAATTAATAACTTGTCCAAATTATTCAAAAGTTGTGTCATGGGACTGGAACCCTACTGTGTTACATCCCATCACCATGGGTAGGGGCTCTAGATACTAATTGCATCCTCTGTAGCTCAGATTATCTATCTCTTCCCCTCCTGAAGGGTACATCGTGTTTGCTGTGCTTCTGCTGGTGTTCTGCCTCGTCCTCATCTTCGTCATCGCCCCACGCTATGGACAAAGGAACATCCTCGTTTACATCATCATCTGCTCTGTGATTGGGTCCTTCTCCGTGTCTGCCGTCAAGGGTCTGGGCATCACCATTAAGAACTTCTTCCAGGGGATGCCAGTTGTGAGGCATCCCCTCCCCTACATCCTGTCCCTCATCCTGGCACTTTCTCTCAGCACTCAGGTCAACTTCCTGAACAGGGCACTGGACATTTTTAATACTTCCCTGGTGTTCCCCATCTACTACGTGTTCTTCACGACGGTGGTGGTTACTTCCTCCGTCATCCTCTTCAAGGAATGGTACAGCATGTCTGTAGTGGACATTGTGGGCACCCTCTCTGGCTTTGTCACCATCATTCTGGGTGTGTTCATGCTTCATGCTTTCAAAGACCTGGACATCAGCCAGACCAGCTTGCCCCACATGCACAAAAACCCAACCCCATCTCCCACCCCTGAGCCCACTGTCATTAGACTAGAAGACAAGAATGTCCTTGTGGACAATATAGAACTCTCCAGCACCCCATCACCAGAAGAGAAGCCCAAAGTATTTATAATCCATTCTTAAAGTGTGGAATACGAGAGTGAGAAGATGAGCACTACAGTACAGCCTGACTTCTCAATTCCAGAGCCACCTGGTTATTTTCAGAACAACTGTTACTGATGGGCTCTCTTTTCTTGAGATGTTCATTTATACCTCATCATTGTTTCCAGAAGGAAAATCCCTACCCAGTGAGCGGTGGTTGCAGAACTTCGTGGAAACAGCCTCAGTGACCAAATACCCTACTTGATGTTGGTGCCAGCAGGTCCCCTGGACCTCCCTTCCCACTTGTTTCCTCAGTGTCATCTCTGTGTTGTTGGGAAGAAGATAGAATTTGACCCGTTGAATGTAGCACAGGCCAAGAACTTCCCTGAGATGCTGGTCATCAGGAAATACTTAGCACTGGTTCTCCTGAGACTGAATCCCATTCCTCAGCCCAAGGACAAAGTGCAGCTGGCTCCTGGAGGCCCCGAGAGCAATTCGTCACGCCTCCCATCCAGAGCTGACAACTAATGTGAGACGTCTTGCTGCTTTTGCTACTTCCTCTTCGGAGACAACAGCATGACCTCAGCTGACCTTCTTACTGTGAAAACCACCTGATGTCTCAGGGAACATTTCCACCAGCCCCATTCCCGGAGCACTCCAGCCGGGAGGTCAGCATCTTCGCTTCCGTCCACTCTACCCCCATCCCTGCCCCTTCCGTCTCTCTCTCTGTCCTAAGGAGTTGTCACTGAGACATTCAGGCAATTACCTTAGAACTCAAAAAACAGAATGACAAGGACAATGATCCTCTATAGCCAAGCTCTGCTGGCCCAACTCAGTGTTTCATTTTGCCTCCCTCTGGGAAGAGAACAGCATTTGCACTGCTCTTAAAAGTAGTCTGGCTGTCAAAATAGCATTTGGCAGAATGCACTTTCCTTTTCCTCAAGGAGTAAACCAAAATATGATTTGGGGAGATGGGGAGAATTAGGAGCAATGTCAGAATTTGGCAGAAAGCGGCCACAGGCCCTCTAGAAACCAGGGATGACTTTTGTGTTTACTCTGGTGCCCAACCAAGAACCCCGGTGGAAAGGGCTCTGAGTACTTTCTGGGCTACAGCCTTAGAGGCTTGAGCAGTGGGATCAGCTTTGAACTTCCGTGACCGAGTGGGGTGTAGGCTTGGCATGGGTGTTTTCTGGCTGTTGATCAGATGGCCACCAAGTCCTCAATGCCATTGATGAGCTACCCACCTTGGGAAGCAGCAGGTCGTGGCTGCTCCAACACCATCTACTTTGGGGACTGCCTTTGATCCCCTTGCATTTGGCCAGACGCATTTAAAAAACAAGAGCAGCTGGAGAGAGGGAGAGAGATAATTCTCTTCCCGTCTTCTTTCTAGCTGCAAGAGTGTGGGAGTTGGTAGAAGGGCCATTGAAGGGGAAGTAAGAGAGCCAGTATATCTATAAAGAGGGAAGGCTTGATCCTCAGCCCCCAAGTGGGTGCAGAGCCTCCCCTGTATAACCCCGTACCTGTGTCCTGCGTTGATGTCCCATGCCCCAAGCACAGCCAAGCCCGGCCCAGACTCTTGCTGGCCTTGAAGCTCTAAAGGCTCGGCTGACCAATATACTAGCTTCCTGCACCTCCAGCCTCAAATCTCCAGTTTTCAATGAATGTGGATTTCTGTAACTAAAATCAGTGCAACATGTTGGATCTTGAGAGTGGCAGTAATCTAAGGGCCCTGAGAGCGTGGTTTACAGGGTCAAGAAAAAAGACCTCTGGGTATGTTTACTTGATACTTGTGTCTTGGCCTTTATCGGACACAGAACAATTAAATTGGTTTGTCTAATGCTGGGGGGCTGGTCTCTGATCTCTGGAGGGTTGTGACTGCCAAGTAAGTCCCTACAGTAACTTTCACAGGCACACTCACTACAGTGGGAAAGGCTGTTTGGGGAATAGTCGGTTGAAAATATTCATCCCTTGTTAATACCTGAGCCCATACTGGGAGCCAGGCACAGTATGAACGGCTTTATGTGGATTAAGTCCTCACAAATCCCCCAGGTAGATTTTTTTTTTAACTTTTAATGTTTATTTATTTTTGAGAGAGAGAGAGAGAGAGAGCATGAACAGAGAGGGGCAGAGAGAGAGGAGGAGACCCAGAATCTGAAGCACACTCCAGGCCCTGCGCTGTTAGCATGGAGCCCAATGCGGGGATCAAACCCACGAACCGTGAGATCATGACCTGAGCCGAAGTCAGACGCTTTGCCGACTGAGCCACCCAGGCACCCCAAGGTAGATATATTTTTAAGCCCCATTTTTGAGGAAAGTGTCTCAGGGAGGTTATGTAATCACCCAAGGTCACACAGCCAGGAAGAGTCCGAGTTGATATCTGGCTCTGGGTCTATAGTCTTACCCACCAGGCAATGCGTCTCTCCGAAGCACTAAACTAAGTCTGGCACTACTTTGCTCATTCCTTTTCCTGTGATCCGTGCTGTTTCCCCTGTCTGGGTATAAGCCTCATGGGAGCTGGTCTTTATTTGCTGCTTGTTTTCAATGCCGAACACATAGTTGGCACTCATAAAAATCATCTGTTGAATAAAGGAGCAATACTGTTCCTTTGCCCAAACTGTCTTGGGAGCCAACTCTCAATCCAGAGCAGATATAAATAAAACCCTGGCATGTTCATCAGGGCAACTCAAAAACTGATGTAGTCAGCAGTCTCTGAGCACTTAGCCCAGGCTAGGCACAGGTGGGTGCTTTCACACGGAGCACTTCGCGTATGATCACACTTTTGAGGTATGTATTACTCCCGCCATGTAGCAAAAAAAGGCCCCGGGTTCTGGAATTTATCCATTTCCACACATCTAGTAAGCAGCAGAGCTGGGATTTGAACCAGGTCTGTCCAACCAGGCTTTGCGTATTGCATTGCTGATCAATCTATGACTATCAACCCAGAGATCGGCTGGCAGAGTAGACACAGTGGGTAGTTTAGATGATGGATGTTAAACAGGCAGGGGTGTTTGGGTGGGGGCTGATTTCATGAGGAAGCATTTTAGTAGTCAAAGCATTTGATATCCTCAGGCAGTCTCAAAATCCTGAGAAGTTAGAAAAATATCAGATACCAAAGACCTCCCAGGGCTTTTGTGAAGATTAAATGAGGTAATGTACAGAAAGACAGTAACATACAATGCCTAGCATAATTTAAGTACTCGGTAAATGTTACCTCCGAGCATGGTTATTATGATTCTTAGAGAACCTCAAAACCAAGGCAGGGATCAAATGAGAGAATAAGGGTGGGATCTTTCTGCGGACTCAGGGGCACTAATGGATGGCAGTTGTTATCACATAGGGCTCTGGAATCAGAAAGCATAACCCTAGCCTTGGCTCTGCACCTGCCCACCCAGCCCAACAGACCTTGAGCAAGACTCTCCCCATTTGGAAGTGCGTGTTACCTAGCAATAAGATGTGGAGGCTGACCAAGGGTCCTCGCTGTCTCCAAGCACAATAGTGTAGCCTGAGAAACACAGCAGACGATCCCAGGATCATTCTTTCGTGCCTCTAGTGACCCCAAACCTAATTAAACTAGACTAGCCTGTGTCCAGGTACAAAGGTAAGCAGCCCTTCTCAACTGGTCATGGGAAAACCCTTTGCTGTGGCTTGGGGTCTTTCATTGTGGCCTCACAGATGGACTGGTTGTCTCTGTGGGAACTCTTCTGAGGAGTCCTCATGAGATGGACCCTATCCAGGCTGAGCAGTGGGAGATTAACACCAACAAAAAAGAACTGCCAAACCAGACAACATTTCGAATGACAATTTATTTTAATTAAATACAAACAAGGGGGGGAAAAGGCACCATGGCCCATTCAAGTATTTTGCATAGATGTACAAATATTGTAAACAATTAATAGGTGGACAAGAGAGAAGAGGATCTGTTTTCCGTGAACAATCTCCAAATAAAAAGAAAATTCACATGCCCTAGATCCCAGACACATACACACAGCAGATGGTGTGAGAGGATGAGCAGAAGGGTGGCTCTGGGGACACTGGCTTGGATTCTGCAGAACCCCTCTTAGCAAGCTTCCCTAGGGATGGGGCACCTTTCCAGTTGGCGTTCCCTTGGCTTTCTTGGGTGGCCAGCAGAGCTGTTATATACACATTTAACACAATCCTGACTTTAGAGCTGGTCCCCCATTTAAAATACACAAGTCTTCCATACCCTTTGCCAAAAAAGAACAAATTTGAACATAGGTAAGGGGAGGTTTTATTCAAAAGGATTATGGCAAGAGACAGCAAGGAGCTACTGCAGTATGGAGAAGGGGCTCTCACAATACTATAGGATCTGCAGGCATCTCAGAGCTGGGGCAGAAAAGGGCTTTTACAGGGAGAAGTAAACAACGCTAAAAACAACCGACAGCAAGTCGGTCCCTGGGTAAAACTCCCACTGAGACAGGCGGATGGGGATGCTAGCTCCCTTGCGGTCCCTTGAGGTTTACTTTTCAGAGATGGCTCCCAGGTTCTTAAGAAAAACATTTACAGGGCTGTAAAACTGGCAGGTTAAGTTAGCTTTTAAAAAGATTTCCATACAGCTCCATCTGAACAAAGGACTGGTTAACTCCACCAGCTTTAGCTAGGCTCGTCTCCCCACCAGACTCTGAACTTGGGCCCACCCTCAGCCTGAGCCAACCTACGGCCCTTCTGTAGCAGCCCCCCACAAGGAGGCTGAGTGCAAGGATGCTCCTACTGCAGTTCTTTCTAGTCACATCCACTCCATCCTATCAAATAAAAGGCCCCTTTATGAGCTTTGAGATACTTGCAGATCTTACAAGAGCTCACTTGAGCATTCCCCCCACTGCCAGCACCCTGCCCCGAATGCAAGTTCCCTTTCCTTGTCTTGCAGTAATCCTTTCAAATAAAATCCCTTTTAACCTAAGGCCATATTTGTTTTTATTTGTCACCTCAAAGCAGCACAGGGCACAGGAAGGAAAAGGGAGCACGCAGTGGTCAGTCTCACTCTTGGGCAGCCTGCTCAGCCTGCCAATACGGTGACTCCCAGTCCCGGGACACAGCCAGAAGTGAAACAGTAAATAGAACCGGCCACCAAAAGTCTCCATCAAATATAAAAAATTCGACCTTCTTCCAGTTCACAGTACAATTTTATGGGATAGAGGTGGTATTAAAATAACGGAAAACAAAAACAGAAAAAAAAGAAAACACAACCCAGGACTCTTTCTGGTATGGCTCCAGGGAGAGTGGATTTCAGGTTCAAAAGGCTCATGCAGCCACAATGGCTGTGGCATTTTCACTTCAGAGCCTTCGACCTCCTGGTATGTGGGAAAAAAAGCTAGACATACCACAGGAACGTCTGTGAAGCATGCAGGTGGGCATAAGGGTGACTTTTTTTTTTTTTTGCCAGGGTGTCTTCACCTTTACTTTTCTGGGACCCAACCTTGAGGCCTGGGGCATTTGGAGTAGCACAATTACATGGAAGGCTGTCCCCTGACCTAATCAGGCAGCAAGGAAGGTGGAAACTGGCTATGGGGATCAACCAGGGCCCTTGTCTGGGAGACAGACGCATGAATATCAGACTACCTGAGGGAAAGGAAACTCATTTTCCTGAGATCTTTCTAAATCTACCTCATGTGTGTCCCCAGGGGTACATTCCAAATCTCCCACTTGTCTAAAACCCGAGAACACATATCGAGCACCTGTTGTGTGCAGAGAACTGTAAGGGGGCCCTGGGTTGGTGGCTGGGGAGTAAAAGCTCAAGCTTCTTCCTTGTACTGAGGTTTTCAAGCGTGAACAACGGCTCACTGCAGGAGGTGGGGACAGCACAGCACCCTTCTGGGGGTGGAGACCGCCACCAGAGAACATCTCCAGTGACAAGTTGTCCAATTTAGCAGAGCACCACAAAGCCTTCCTTTCCTGCTCTGGGGAGGGCAGTACCCAATGCAGTGGCATTTTCCCAGCTGCTTCGAGTTCTTTTTATAAAAGTCAGATAAAGGCAGTGACCAGAAGAAAGAACACGAGGAAGTGGATGATAAAAAGCCTGGTGGCTCCAGCTCTGACTCTGTTCCATCAAGACTGCTAACTGCTACTTCTCTACAGATCTCTAGGGACAGGTCAGCTCTTTGCTCAGAGGGCAACAACCGTGACTCCAATCAGTAACCAGACCTAGGGAGAGGCTGGGGTTCTGCCCCCTTTGCCCTCCCTGAGGACCTTACTTAGATTTCCACCAGGGAGTAGAGGGTAAGACACCCTCACTCTGCTGAGGTCACAAAACCCAATGGGAAAAAAAAGCTTCGACCCCCACAGCCATGGCCTGAGTGTCCTCTGGTCAAGAGCCGTGAGAACCACATAGGAAATCCAGTGGCCAACCCTTGCAGCAGGACCCTCACTTGTAACTCACAAGCACCAGGTCTCTGGGAGGCTGGGACTGCTGAAGACCCACTCACTGCAGCACCACACCTTAGGTAGATCTGAGTGGGGAAGGAGAAATTTCTGAAGGGAGAAATCAAAAGCGCTGGGCACTTATTAAGACAAGGAAACAAAAGGCAACCAAGAATGATCCCGAGGTGAGAGCCACAACTTTGGCATTGGCTCAGAGGAGGCCCAAGCCTGGTGCTCCCTCTGCTGTCTATACTGCCCACAAATAGTACCTGTTGGAGTCAGGGCGACCCGTGTGAATAAGGGGAGGTGGGGGTTTAGAGGGGTGGGAGGGGAGCAAACTTCACTTGCTCACATGTGGCCACAGAGCCAGGAGTGGTGGCCTCGACCAGGCCCTGAACAGGGCCACGGTGGAGGCTGGCCTGACCCCTCTCGATCTCAGAGCTAAAAGGGATGAGTAACTGCCCAGCCTCTGTCAAGCCTGGGACCTTTAAGAGAGATAGAAGAAATGGAAAGCTCTCATGTATACCCTCCACCACAGGATGTGGATGAATGGCTTCTCCAAGCCAAGTTGTGGGCTGAAGGGCTGAACAGGACTTTTCCCAGCTGGGCCTGTATGGTGATACAGCCCAGACCATCCCCACTGGCACCTCTGAGGTGACAGGCCAACCCAAGGGAGGTTGGAGGAGAAGCTTCCATTTGTCTTCATCTGTGTTCTCTCCTCCCTTTCCTGGGGCAGTATATTGCACAAAACAACATTTTGATGCCACTGGACAGTAGTCTCTCTGGGCCTCCCAGGAAGCCAAGGAGGCACTGAGTCAAGAAGGAGATTTTTGGAGATGCGGTGGTTCTGGGAGGAAGGAAAGAGGGGAGGAGGAGCTTGGAGGTGGCCAGACATGCTTTTTCCAGGTTCCATGGCCACGGATCCTTTGGGATGAGGTGGGGTTCAGAGTCCTCAAGGAAAGGCAGAAACCCCTTTAGAGGGGTTAGATCTTCGGGCCAATCATCCCCCCAGCCCTCTGTGATCTGTATTCAGGAAACTGTGGAAACAAAGAAAGGGGAGGGAGAGAGAGATCAGCTAAATGTTGACCAATGGGGTCAATGGGATCTGTCCTCTTGCTTTTGACAGGTCAGGAGGATAGACCGTCAGCTCGGAATGGTTTCCCATAGAAATGTGTCGCCGTGCCTGTGCATCCAGACTATCAACCCTCCAGTGAGAGGTGAGGTGATGCCCCCAACCTGAGCTGCAGTTCAGTTTACACATTTCCCAGGCCTGGTGGGAACAGAGGGCAGTTGGCCAGCTTCCTCGCCTCCTCCCCTCTGCCCCAACTTCCAGGACTGGCAGCCTGAGAACATGTCAGCCCCAGGGGAGAGGGAAGAAGATGGGCCATTTGTAAATAGCCTTTCACTAGCCAGCAGTGTATATAAACTAACTGCCTTGACCTTCGCAGCAGCCTGATGGGGCAGACTACTGCTGCTTCTTATTGCCTCTTTCCAGAGAAGGAAGCTGAGACTCAAGAATGATTTGCTCAGGGCTATTTGGCTGGCCAGTTGCAGATCCAGGTTTGAAGGCACCACAGTTCAGACTCCTAAGCATCACCTTTCATATGAAAGAAAAAAACTCTAACCCTAATTTAAGGGATAGTCATGCAGGCACCAGGAAACACTAAGGTTTGGTCCTTGGCTTTTGCTCTGGAAATTCATCCCTGCAAAAAGGAGCATGAATTGGTCTGTTTTCTCAACCACATTCTTGCCTCTTGGAGCCCTCTGACTCCAGCTGATACCTTGAGGGTTTCCACAGACTCACCTTTGGGACAGGTGCTGCCAGAGGCCGAGACTGAAGAGGGGTAGTGGCAGTGGGCCGCAGCACGGAGGCGCCACCTGGCCTGGGGAGGCTCTTACGGCCTGGCACAGGGTTAGCCGGCAGTGCCTTCTGCGGCGGCCGCGGCCTAGAAACATCCTGGGGAGAAAGTCACAAGTCTTACTCAAAGGCCGGAGGGGCCTGTTTGAAAGAAAATGCTCCCGATATATTACAGATCAAAATCAGATGAGAAAAAAAGGATATACTTTATGGTCTTATTTTTTTTTTAATTTTTTAAAATATTAAACCTTTCATTTTCTTAAACCAGTTTTGTAAAGTGGAGTGTAATATACATACAAAAATGTGAATCATAAATATACAACTAGATGAATAATCACAAAGTGAGCACACTTTTATAATCCCTACCTGGGGCATGAAATAGAAGATTAACAGCCCCAGAAGCATCTACAGGCCCCTCCCAGGCATTGCACTCCCCTCCTGCCTAAAGGTAGCCCAAAGGGAATCCTTGTAAATGGCAAAGTGGATCATGTCACCATGCCTCCACCACTGCCCCCTTCCCACGGAATGCAGAGCAAAGCCTTGACCAAAGCCTGTGGCACAGTCTGGCCCCTCCTGATTCTCTAGCCTCATCTAACTCCTCAGGCCCCAGAGCCATGACCTTGATGCTCCTTCCTTCTGCGGGACTCTCTGCCATCATAAAACCTCCTATCAGCAGGTCCTTGGACCAGGAAAACTCTCTCCTCTCTGAACCCTCACGGTCTGCCAACTCCTGCTCATCCTTCAGCTCTCACTTCAAATGTCACCTCCTCAGGGAAACTTTCCTAGATTTCTTAGAGTAGATCAACTCTTGCTGTAGTTCCTTCTGAGCACCCTGGAGCTCTCCTTTATAGCACTGATCACCACTGTAACTACACATGTCTGAGTCTCTTCCCTAGCAGAATATGGGCCCTTGGAGGCACGGATGGCATCTGTTTTGCCCTCCAGGGCCTGGTATAGATTAGAAGCTCCTAAATATTTGTAGGGGATAGAGGAGGCTACAAAGTTTCACCACTACCTCTCAAAGGGTGGTCCCTAGAGACCTCCAGGGTGATTACCTAGCTAGGAATGGTGCAGCTGAGATCTGGACTGCGAATGCCCCCAAGAAAAGATGATGCTCCCTTCAGCTCGGGGGATCCCAGGGCCTAAGCCAGGACCTGGCACACAGGGTGGTGAAGGGTTTGGAGTTAGAACCGGGTTTGAAGCCTGGCTCTTCCACTTACAAATTCATATGTTGCAGCCCTAAGCCCCAGGACCTCAGAATGTGACTATATTTGGAGACAGGAACTTTAAAGAGGCAATTAAGTTAAAATGAAGCTGTTAGTATGGGACCTAATCCAATCTGACTGGTGTCCTTGTGACAAGAGGAAATTTGGACACAGAGACACTGGGGCCCAAAGGAAGGACCAATAGAGGGCATGGGAGAAGGGGGTCATCTGCAGACCAGAACCAACCAACCCTACAGACCCCCGATCTTGGATTTCTAGCCTCCAGAACTGTGGGAAAATAACTTTCGGCTGTTTAAGCCCTTGCTCAGGGGGTCAGTGGGACTCAGGGTCTCTCCAGCTGACGAATGCACTTGCCGCCTCTGCTCATTTCTGACCTCTTGCTCTTCTCCTTTCTTCCCTCTCCTCTTGCTGCCTGTCCTCCCCCTCCCTTTCTGCATGTATATTTTCCATCCCACCCTTGACTCAGATGAGAAAAATGGGAGACAGGCAGATTCACATCATTGGCGACCCAAACCTGATGCTCTCAACTCTGCCGAACCATGATCCTGCCCTGTGTTCCAGGGAACCTCCCAGAGCTGGTGCCAAACCCACGGATGGGGTCAGCCAGGGTCCCAGTGAAGCCCAAGGAAAGCAGTCCCAGAAGGAAAATAAACGGGTCCTCTGCCCCACTTGAAGGGTCACACCAGAACACACAGGACAGCTCTGGAAGGTACCGTGCTGGGACACTGCCTGGGAAAGATTTGTGCCTATGCCGTGGGAACTCCTGTAAGACAGGCACAGACAGGCCAGGTGAACAGGCTGCTGGCAGGATGACTCACACCTTCCAGGGGCCTCTGTCCTTGACTGCCCTCGAATTAGCATCCCTCAGTTAAGACTTCCCGACTAGTGGAAAGTTCAATTTGGTGGAATAAGTACTGTGATGAGAGAGGTACAGGGGCACGAAACTCAGGCTTGGGGGTCAGAGAGGGCTTCTGGGGAGGGGGAGTGACAAGTAGGAGGAGATCTGAGGATGAACAGGGCTGGCCATGCAAAAGGAGGAAAGAGTGTGCCAGTCAGAAGACAAAGCATTCCCAAAGGCCTAGAGGAGAGAAAAAGCACAGCAAACTGAAAGAAGTTCATTGAGGGCATTGGGTAGGTAGTGGCGTGTCAGAAAACAAGCCAACCAGGAAGGAAATCCTCTGCAGTTCAGGGGCTTCCTGAGGAGTAAACTTCCCCAAGGTCACCTCTCTCACCCTCTGTGTGCCCCTGCATTCACCAGGATGTAGGGGAAGTGGTCGCTCACGACTCAGTGAGCTCCGTCTTCACAGCCTCTGTCATTCCTTGCTGCCGGTGGCCTTGAAAACAGCATTGCTGAGAATCTGCTTACCTGGGAGAGGATGCAATTTGGTGCCGGGGGAACTGGCCGGCTGGGAGGAGGCCTCCTGGATGACTCTTTCCTCTCTACTTGGGACCCGGCCCCTGGGGAGCTCCTAGCAGCCCTGCTGAGGTGCATTGGCAATGGTGCAGGTGGGGATCCACCATGAAGATAGTCTGGAGGGGGCCGAGGAGGAGGTTGGGAGGGCTTCCGTGGGGTTTCAGGGGTATTGGTCACCTGTATGCATAAGACAAGGAATGTCTGAGAAACAGGAGCCCTCAAGATACTGAAAAAACTCAAGGAAGGGTGTCCCTGTGTGTCTCACTGAGACCAGAGACCAAAGGAAGGACATGCTGACCTGCCAAATCTCCAGGTTCCCAGAGGTCAGGTACAATCTTTAAAGTCATTAGGGGATGTCGGAACCAACTGAATCTCTCTCAAGCCAAGTTTGGCTTTTTTACCAATCCCACAGGCCCACAGAGCCTTAGGAAAATCCAGCAGGGTACTGAAGGATAAAGGAAAAGCGGCAAAATTCAATGGTGCAGAGCCCTTACCTTTCGCTTGCCCTGGGGAGTCTGCAACTTAAACGTTGGGTTAGCATGGCCAGTTCCACTGTTCTGAGACACCCTGAAGGGACAACTGGTAACAAGGAATGGGGGAGAAGGAAAAGGGGAAATGTTCATCAAGGGTCACTGCCTGAGTTCCCTCTGGCCCAGAATAGTCCAGCAAGCAGCTAAATCTCCCCAAGTCTTCTCTGGAGAAGTGAAGACTCCTTACATATGGAGACACTGTGTGGCCAGTGGAGAACTCTCATGTAAAGAGTTGCCCCTTACAAAACAGAGTTTTCCTCATCACCTTCTCTTTACCCTTTTAAGAACTTGCTCCCTCAAGGAGACACAAGGATGTCACCAGCCATCAACCAATTCCCTTCAGGCATAGATCCAGAAAGACTTGGGATTTTAAATCCTTCCATGAAAAGTATAATTTAATAGGGGACTCAAAAACTACACATCCCCAGGATCCAAAAGAATGAATCACTGGGAGGAAAAGAAAGCCTTTGTCTTGAGTCGATATCCAGCCCCCCCCCCCCCCCTCCCGCCGGGACTGACTTAGGTTAGTCCACCTGTATTGCCTCAGTTTCCTGCTCTTTAAAATGGAAATCAAATCAATTAAAAAAAAGATGGCAAACAGACTTCATTTTACATTTCAACTTGAATTGGTTAGGGGCAGTCTGATGAAAAGGATTCTGAAGTGACAACCAGTAGAGAATACTTAGAGTAAGATCAATTAGTAATGTTTGCCACATTGGCGAAGCAAGGCAGAAGGGAAGATGGCGGCATGTACTGCTCATTTGCCTTCCCTGATTTAGACCCACTATCACCAGTTGTTTTTACCCGGTTCTGCTTACAGAAAGCTTTATGGTCCATCAATGGACCCAAGTCCTTCATGGCACCCCATCATACCTGAACTGTTGCCTCAACTTGGAAGGGAGGGCTAGAGGCTTGAGCTGGCCCAGTTTGTTGTTCTGTTTACAGTAGTGGTACATCAGCATAAGGAATGCCAGCACAAATACGGCCGTGAACACTCCGGCTATCACAGGACCAGCACCTTCCAGAAAGAGAACCCAAATTAGAAATTTAGAAGCTATTTGGGCTGCAGCAGTGGAATTCAAACACTGTATTCCTGATTCTTCTTCAGATATTTTATTTGCACTTAATTTGTATTATTTATTTTAACTTAAGAAGTATAATAAACACACACACATTATGTACCCCTAGGAAACCGCTAATATTAGCTTAAACAGCCAGGTCAACTTGCTTTGTGCAGACCTCATAGTGAAGCTTCTCCAGACACTTCTGTTTAATTTAAAAGCTCCTTTTGAGGCAAGGAGTTCAAGTTCTATTATTATTTACCACTAGCTTTTAGCCTGAATCATGGTTTTTCTGGACACAAAGCAACCAACCCCAGATGCTGAGAGGCTGAGACCAACCTAGGACTAAAAGTCTCATGGATAATCCACAATTTCATATTTGGTTTCATCAAAGCTGCCTCAATTGTCACAAATTACAAATTTAAATGTACAATGTACATTTAAATGTACAATTTAAATGTACAGACACACTACTTTTGTCTGTTTTATAAACTAGAGTTTCTTCTCTAAGAGATTTTGTTCACACAAAAGTACTTTGGTATTAAAAAAAAAAAAAAAAAAGCTTGAAAACCAAAGGGCTAGAATCTCTGTGGTTTACACTAAAAACTGTAGTACATTTTTCTGGTTGTCTGTTTCTCCATTTGAAGCTTATTCATCCAGGGAATCTGAACCATTATAATGTGCCCCAGGTTCATGATTGTTTTTATGTGGCTGAGAAGGACAGGTTGTCACTCCACTATCCAAAACTAGATGAGATCATTCAATAACCTCTGATCTGTCTCAATCTCTCTTTCAACCAAGCAGTGTTGCTCTCCTCAGTAGAAATGATAGAGAAAGAGCAACTGACATGAGCCCCTGACATGAGAGACAGCAGGCTGCCAGCCTCAGCCACTCTCCCACTTGGCTCTTCTTTTGTGTTCCTTCGTCTACAAAATCAGGATAATGGAGCTGACTCATTCTTTCTCTACAACAGGCCACCCACCCAACCTCACAAAAATGGGCAGAGGCTCTGAGCAGGCCAGGCACTCACTCTCAGGGGGCATGGGCCCACTGTCGATGCTGCCCCCCTGGCCGGGGGTGTTGCAGAAGGGTGGGGCCCAGCCTCGGAAGCAGTGGCAGTTCTGGTTGTTGTTGCAAACCTGAAGTGAGGGAAGGGCACAGGTGTCAGCACCCTGGAGAGGTCCAGCCTCCCCTAGGGCCTGCCCCCCACCCCCGCCCCGCCCCAGTGGACATCAGTGCAGGGGAACCCAGGAATCCCCCGGGGCACACGCACCCCATGGCCATTGCACTTCTTCCCACAGCCTTCCGTTTCAAAGAAGGAGGTGTTCCTGCACTGCCCCTCGAAGCAAATCTGTATTGAGGAGGAAACCAAACTGTCAGTGCCACAGAAGGGACACTGGTTAGCAATCAGGAGATGGGGGTTTTACACTTAGGACATATGGGACTCGAAAATGCAACTCACTTCAGGTTATTACACTGAAAAATTGAAAATGACCTAAAAACCAAGGACAGGATGATAGTTAACTAAATTCTGCTATTAGTTTTATGATGAGGGAGAAAATAATAAACATTATATTAAGACATTATATTTAATATAACAAATAGATGTTATTACATTCTATATTAATATGTTGGTTATATGTTAATTACTTAAGTGTATATTAATATGCATTAATTTTAATATTGTCCTTAAAAATAATGATGGTGACAGCAGTCTACTCTGTGCTATACCAAATAAATGCTTCACGTGTTTTTTCTAATTTCCTTCTCAGTTAACTCTGAGATAGGTGCCTTTATCTTCCCAAGGCTCCTGGATTAGAGTCAAGTCCATTTCTTAAGTCATATAATAATTCATGATGAGGACAAAAGTGATAACAGCTAGCCCTTTTAAGTGGTTTACAGGGATTATCTCATTTAATCCTTACAACAGTTCTCTGGGGTGGGTCATGCTATTACTGACATGTCTTATAATGGAAGCCATGGAGACACAGAGAGGCTGGGAAGCTGGGATTTGAGCCCAGGCACCTTTCCTCCAGAGCTCACATCTCTCAGTCACTCCCCTCTCCCTTGAGTGAGACTGGGACTCACATGGTTGTAGCCACACTTGGTCCCGGTCATCACCAGGCCCGGGTCCAGCATGTCCCCCTCCTCCTCAGGACCACGGTAGACATGGGTGCCCCGGCATCGGATCTGCCTCCCGTTCAAGATGATGGTGGTGTCAATGGGCACTGCATTGGACTCCAGGGGCCGGGCCTCAGAACTCTGACACTGGATCTTCCCACACTTGGCATCTCTGAGCCCAAGAGAGAGGGGGAGGGAAGGAGGTAGAATCAGAGGAGGGGAAGAACTGGGGGACAGAAGAGCTTCAATCTTTCATTGCTCAGGAGAGCAGGCATGGATAGGGGAGGGGCCGAGGAGCAATGAGTGTGCCCTAGGGACCCAGCAGGAGAGATCGCATGTGAACTTAGACTAAGGATAGAAAATTAGATCCTTGTCCCCAAGCAGATCTGTGCCAGAGAGCTGGCCTTGGGAAGTCCTCTTTACTGCAAGGACAACTGCCTTACCTGAGCAACCTGCCCCTTATGCTCCACCCACCCCCCTGCATCCAGGAGCTACAGCCAGAAGCCTGGTGTCATTCCCACTCCCCATTCTCCCTCACTCCTGCATTCAAGTAATTCCCAAGCCCTGTCAATCCTCCCTCATATATATTTACCCCAAATCACACCTCCATCCTTTTGTCACCTGGACAGCAAGAAACTGATCTCCCTGCTTTCAGCCTTGCCTCCACTGGTGTCTAATTTCCAAACTCCTCTCAAGCTAAAGTCCACAAATTCCCCTAGTCATGCATTCAAGGCTTTTCATGATCTGGTCTCCCTGCTCAACTGTCCAGGTTTGTTTCTCAGTAGCTCCCTCTCCACTGTACCCCAACATTGTACTTGAACTATAACAAACTGTTATCAGCTGCTTTTCACACCAGTTTTCCTCTACTCATCTATCTACTCTCCCTCGTACCAGCACAAATCCTTATCTTGTTCAACTGGATAATTTCTCCAGATCTCAGCTTAAGCACAGTTTCCCTTGGGACACCACCTTGACCTACTAAGACCAGATTGGGTGGCTCTCTCCACATTCCATTATCATACAGTATCATTTATTAAAAGTTCCATGTACTCAGCATAGTATCTGGTACACAGCAAACCTTCAACAGATGGATGGATGGATGGATGGATGGAGGATTGGGTGGATAGTTGGTGGAAGGAAGGAAGGAAGGAAGGAAGGAAGGAAGGAAGGAAGGAAATGAATGACAGGGTATTCAGATGAGGGTATTATTAGCATTCCACAGAAATGACCCAAGAGAGCTGATTCCCTGCTCAACTGTAAGAAGGACCCAAAAGGAAGTCTGACCAGCTTTCTAGGAAGCACTGCCATTGATACCCTCCCTTTGACTTCCTTAGGCTGAATGGTATATCATCCAAGAACAGGCCTGGAACAGCTGTCTGACTCTGACAATTTACTTAAAGACCCAAGTGGCTGAGATGGACAGGAGTGAGGACAGAACAGAAACTGCTCTGTCACTCCTCATCTTATGGGGTCAGCCCTATGGTCATCACCTCATGTTGCACTTCTTGTGTTCCCCATTCATGTCCTTCCCGCAGTTTCCAAAGGTGTCCCCTGCCACATTCACCTTCTCAAAGCAGAGATCGGGAGCGGGCCGGGCTCCTGGGTGGGCAAGAAACATTTATCAGCACACTAGCCAACTTTAGGAGAAGTCAGAAGCCCCTTAAGGTAAAAAGCTAGCCCTTGGTAAAATCATGAAGTTAAGAACATTTTTTTGGGGGGAGGGAATGTTGAGCTTTTTCTTCCTGTATCCCCATCAGATTATTCCACCCCCAACTTCTCATCAAGACCTACTCATAGAAAAGGATGTTATATCAATTCTTTATACCTTACTGAGATTGTATACCTGTGGGCGGTTTGTGTGCTAAACCTACTGACTAATTAAAAAGACCTGTTCCATTTTAGATTTTAAAACAGGTAATATACGCACAAAATTATAAAGAAATAAAGCATGTCTTGAACGAAATGGGTTTATTCAGTACATACAGAGTTGCCTCTTTCTTTCATTCAGCTGCATAGGGTTCCACTACAGGGATGTACCAGACTTAATTGGTCCCTACTGGAGGATATATAGGTTGCTATTGCTATTACTAACAATGTTGCAGTGAATATCCTTATAAACCTATCTTCACATACATGTGCAAATAGAAGTGTAGGATATACTCTTAAGTAGCAGAATAGATTGGTCCGGTTGTATGGTACATAATAATTATTAAATTAATTTAATTAATTAAATAATTATGTTAATTTTTCAGTCTTTGTCAATCTGATATATGAAAAATCTCATTTCATAGTAGTTATAATCTGCTTAATATGAGTGAGGTTAAATATCTTTTCATAGCTAAGGGTCATTTGCATTTCCTTTTCTGTCTCCATGATCTGCGCATTCTTCTGTTGGTTTATTCTTACGCATTTACCCACTATGAGAATTTAAAGCATCAAGGAACTAGGAAGAACACTGTCCACTGTCTCTCTCTGAAAGCCTACCCTGAGTCAAGGGGAAATAAAAAGGGAGTATCTAGAGATGCGATTTTGAAACCAAGGATCTAAGCTATGCTGAGGGCATGAAGGGGGAGGCTGGCTTGGAAGTGGTGAGGCAGGAGGAGGGACATTCTCTGTAGGAGAGTCCTTACCAGGCCCCCACAACTGCTGGCACTGCTCCTGGTAGGTGAGGCACATGCCATTGTAGCAGTAGGCCTGGCCGCCCTCACAGGGAGTGCCGTCCATCTGGTAGAAGTTGGTGGGGCATTGGGGAGACTTGCCCGTGCAGAATTCTGGGAGATCACACTGCCGTGCCTGTTCACGGCACAGGGTCCCAGGGGCCAGCAGCTGGACCGAGGAAGGAGAGGGGAAAAAACGGTCAATTTCCCACAGGCCCTCAACCCTACAGCAAAGGATTCGTGAGCATCACTTTTGTGGAACACAATTCCCCATTTCCATTATTCCAGAGACCGTTATTTTGCATGACCTCGTTAGCTCAAATCATCATCATCAGCCTTACAATATGAATAAGGACTCAGAGTTTTCATGGTGTTTTCACAAATGCTAGCTCATTTTCTCTTCTAAGTTTTAAGAAGTAGATAAGAAAAAAAAAAGAAGTAGATAAGAATAATATATATGCGACAATTTACAGTTTACTAAGTAAACTGCTTTACTAATAACAGCTACTTTTATGGAGCTCCCATGTAAGTGCCCAGTACAAATATTCCCTCATTTACTTTTCATGAGAGTCCTAGGTAATATGATATAATTATCCCTATTTTACAGATGATGAAACCTGAGGCAGATGAGGTTAAGCAATGTATCAAAAGTCTCATGGGTCGTAAGTGGCTGAAGAGCCAGGCCCACTAATATATACACACAAATGTGTGTCCACACATGCACATACATACACTAAGCTAGTATTCACAACATCTCTGAGTTTACAAAGCACTTTAGCAATAATATATCCCCATTATGGAGCCAAGCACTGGGCTAAGTTACACATACTTATCCTATGTGATCCTCACAATATCCATGAGGCAGAAGCTGCTATTTGCCTCTTTCTGAAGATAAAATAACCCAATCAATAGCACACCTTGGGCAAATGGTAAAGACTAAGTTTCCAGCTTCCCTTTGAATTTTTCAGCTTCCCTTCCACTGGGTGGTCAGATAATGTGCCTAGACTCAGATGGTTAGTAGGCTGCCACCAAATTGCATTACCAGAGCTTGGACTGAAGGTCTCAGACTCTAAGCCTCATCTTTCTGCACACGCTTCTCTCCAGAGAATCCTTTCTGAGACTCAAACTGAATGGGCACTGTCCATACATACTTATTCTTCAGGCCAACGTCCAAGACTCAAAGGGCCCCGCCCAGCACAACCTCCATGGGGAGACACCAGGTCTACTCTAGAGTCAAACCTAATGGTGAGTTTCCCCAGGCCTGCAAGGAAAGGTGCATCTGAGAATAATGCCCTCCCTACTTCCAGGCGACCCCACACAGGGGAGAGAGAAGGCAGAGAATGGGCCCAGCTGAGCAGCTTGGCAAAAGCATGGAGCCTCAGCTGCAAGGGTCGGCACTGGCCGTGTGTGGAGGAGGAAGACGCAGGACAAATCTCTACCACCAAGGAGCAGGATGGAGATGGAGAGGACCCACCTGGAGCCAGCCTGCCTAGATTCAAATACCAGCTCCTTAATCAGCAGTGGGACCTGGGGCAGCTACTTAACCTCTCTGGGCTAGGACAGAGTAAATGGGGATAATAACTTTCTCATGGGATTGTTAGAATGAATGCATTCAAATAGAGCACTTGAACAGCATCTAGCACATAATGAGCACTTAGCAACTGGTAAGTGGAAACATTAAGTCCACAATTCCTAGCCGAAACTTTGGGGCCAGATGGGCTCAGACTCCTCAGATTTCAGAAAGCAGACATAACACATATGTACATACACATGTAAGTATATGTATATACATGCCTTCATTACATATGTATATTATATAACCTCCAGCAGGGCCTGGGGTTATACTTTATAACCAAACACATTAATATTTCTGCGACATTATAAATATTCACTTTAAGTGTGTCTTTTTTCTTAAGTTTACTTATTTTGAGAGAGAGAGGCAGAGAGAGAGGGAGATAGACAATCCCAAGCAGGCTCCACATTGCCAGTGCAGAGCTTGAGCCAGGGCTTGATCTCACCAACTGAGAGATCATGACCTGAGCTGAAATCAAGGGTCAGACACTTAACCAACTGAGCCACACAGGCACCCCCTGGACACTTATTTTTTGAAGAAAAATCTCCCATCTTCCAGGTGGTACAGCCCTCTGAGCTAATTTGAACCCAGTGAGGCATGGCATAGGAAATGGTAAACTTGGACCAAGTGGCATCCCAGCTCCATGTTTCTGAAACTTTGATGCCATCACTTCCCCACCATGGAGGCTGAATTCTGGCCACCAGCTCCCAGCAGAGCACTGGGCTGTCCGGTCAGAACCCCGGGCAGGGGGCAGTGAGGAGGACCTCCTACCTTACACTGGTGACAGCAGGCACCGTGGGCACACTCCGCGCCTTCTCTCAGGGTGCAATTAGAGGCATTGCAGCAAGGGTTGTTACATTCCTAAGGAGGCAAAGGGGAGTGGCCATGAGCCTCGGGGACAGCAGGGCAGGGAAACAGGGGTCAGGGTGGGGTGAGGCCTCTCACCCACCTCCCACATTTCCTCACCCCTCCCCCATATGCCCCTGGGGCCCAAGCTCCCCAGAAAGTCTTTACCAATAATTTCACTTTATAAGTTTATCATGAAGGCAATGTATACTGATCACAGAAAATACACAAATGCATAATCATCAATAACATCACAACTCAGACACAACTACATTTTGAGTGTGAATATTTACCCAGGCCTTTTCCCTTTCACATATATAGATACATACTTATTTTGCAAAATCCTAGTACCCATACTGCTTTTTAACATAATACAATATGTACATTTCTTCCTGAAATCCTATAATCTTCAAAAACATGATTTGTAGCATAAACTTATACTACATAGGAATACTGAGATTTTTCTCATCCCCAATAGAACAGTCAGAGACCCTGTCTTCTATTGCTGCCCCCTGTGTCCCCACACATTCCCAGGGACTTTAATCCCATTTAAAAAATGGCCATCAAAAGCAAGGGCATGCGGGAACAACTTCCGAACACAGTTTATGTCAGTCCTGGGGCCTGCTTCCTCAGACTTCTCTCACTATCTGCAGCTCTTCCTCAACCCGCACTGGCCCAGACCTTTCTGGGAAAGAAGATCTCCAGGGGTTCCATGTTCTCCTCTCTTCCTTCTTGCCTTATGGGTCCTGATTTGCTGATGTATAGCATGAGACTTAAAAAGATGATGAGACACCCCAATGACTCTAAGTGTCCTTATCCCACTCCTACTATGTTCATAGGCCTATTCTAAACCATTTCTTGACAATGTGCCAGGCTCCATATGCACAGGTCCATCACAGCCTTGTGAGGCAGGATTGCTCCCAATTCATAGACGGGGAAATGCAGCTCAGACAGGTCCTATGGCTGGTCAAGGCACACACCCGGCAAGTACTGAAGCTGAATTCAAGCCATGTCTGCCTGGGGTTTGTCCCATGCTTATGAACCATATCATAACCATAATGGTCCAGGTGTAGCATGTTGGAGGCACGCATCCCATGCCTGACTACGATGCCCATCTGCTTGTTTCCCTAGGAGAAGGAATAAGGACACTTTCCTTCCATTAATCTCCTACCATCCTGGGCCCCAGGCAGACTGTGCTTCTCCCGCTTCAGGGCATGCTTCCTCCTCTAGCTAAAATGTGCCCTCTCTCCTTGTCCTCCTTAGTAACTCCAGAAGTCACACTCCTACCTGAGTAGAGCAGCTCCTCTCATACTGCAAGTGCTCACAGCACAATGGCATTGGCCCTCCTAAGCCCTTAGCACGGATTGTACTCATACACTTTCGCAATTATTTGGTCAGTGTGTGTTTCCTCCAATAGACGATGTGTTCCACAAGGACAGGAACCACATCTATTTTTGCTATCCATCCTATCCCTAGCACCCAACATAGTATCCCACACTCAGTAAATATTTGCTGAATAAGCAGCTGCTCTGAACATAAGCCAAGTGGCTGAGCACACTCATGGACTGTTCCTCAACCCCACTAGACCCTCCATGATGATGGAGAGGGGCAACTCCCTCCTTTCTGATGGGTCTGGACTGATCTCTTTGAACTATGGTGGTGAGAGTGGCAGAGCCTTTAACTAATTCTTGATTTATTATGAAAGTTACGTGCTGACGTTAAGAACAAAAATCAAACCATAGAGAAGGCTATAAAATCAGTCTTACACACACCCTCAGTCTCCCCTCCACACTTTACTGTTTTGCATATGTTAACGTACATATTTCATCCTTCAGAAAATAGACATGAAAGTATCCAGTTCTGCTTTTTGCAGAACAACACACATCTGCCAAAAATGATAGAGCTATGCTGCATGCCCTCGACTCATCTGGAAATCAGAAGGAAGGAACGAGCCCATACACAAACAGTTCTGTTCCTTCTTCCTCCTAGAAGCCCTTTCCAGACCTAACGGTACTTCCTACATCTCCTTTCAATTACCTCTTCTTCAGGATACAAAGTACATAATGAGAATTTAGCAAGTGCAAGCTTGTTATTTTAAGCAACCTCAAAGCCCAGGTTCAAGTTCATATATCCAGCTATGTGGTCTCCAGAAGAAATTCCGTGCAGCTGGAGGACCAAGGAGGCCATCTGTAACTCTACTGGGGAGATTATGGGTTTTGGTTAGACCACACTCTCACAGGAAGAACTCCACCCTGACTTGGACACCAACAGTGCCAACCTCAAACTGAGAGAGTCTACATAAATGGTCCCTATTGAAAGCTTACTTTCCACATCTTATTTGTGATAGGGTCTTTGATAGCCATGTGTATGTGGAAGATGCCTATGACTAAGAAGTGTTCAGTTGCATTCTCTTTGACTTTAAGATTTAAAACCAATGAACATTCTTCCCTTCCCACTAGCACTACGAAGACACCTTACCTCTTCCTCCCCACAGTCACATTCTTCCCCATCTTCCAGGTACCCATTCCCACACCTCCGGCCTCCATACAGCGTCCTGGTGTCTGGCATATTGGAGAGACACATCCCACCGCCTGACTGTAGATACCTGTCCAGCTCCTTCCTGTTGCATCTATTGAACACTCTTGGAAAGGGGTGCCTGGCAGAGAATAAGGGTGGAGTTAGTTGGGAATCTGGGCATCAAGCAGCCAGAACAGTGTTAATCCTGCTGCCCATAAGGCTGATTCCACCTAGACTCAGACCCCTATAGTCTCCTACATGCATTCTGTTCCCTCAGAACATCACTGATACATTATCTTACAATTTTTTCTAAGCATTAAGAAATATTAACCACCCCATAATGTTCTTTTTTTTCCCCCTCACTGTGCATGGAGGAGGTATTTGAGAATCAGAAGCAGCGATTTCTGCCCTTTGTAGGAAGGGGTTGAAATAAATAAAGGGTTATGAATGTGTTACAATAGGTCTGAGCCTTAGAGCTGAATAAAATACTAGCCAACTCAAATTTTTCCTAAAGCTGATATTAACCGGAGATTTTCTTGGGACAAAAGACCAAACCAAAAAAGGCCAAGATCATGGGTTAGATTTCTTCATTAGGTCAGTGATCTGATGACCTCTATTCTAAGGATGCAGGGCAACACTCCAAACTCAACCAGCCAATCCACAAATGGATAGTTTTTATCACAAGATCATGAAAGGTTCTGAGTCCTGCTATTGGAAAAAAAGAATCAGAAGTCATATATTCTCTAGTGGCAGGTCAGTACCGCAATGTGAGTCTAAAGGAAGAGTTATCTAATTCTCCAAACCAATTAAAAGTTTGGGGCGCCTGGGTGGCTCAGTCAGTTAGGCGTCCGACTTTGGCTCAGGTCATGATCTCACAGTCTGTGAGTTCGAGTCCCGCGTCAGGCTCTGTGCTGACAGCTCAGAGCCTGGAGCCTGCTTTGGATTCTGTGTCTCCCTCTCTCTCTGACCCTCCCCTGTTCATGCTCTGCCTCTCTCTGTCTCAAAATAAATAAAAACATTAAAAAAAAAAAAAAAAGTTAAACAGTGGAGGGTCCCCTTCAGTTGTCAGCTGTGTCACAAGGAATTTGTTGCCAACAGTTTTTAAACTACTTTAGTAGTTTTTAAACTACTTTAGTAGTATATTTGCATATAGTTTAAAAATGAATTAGAGTCATAATTAATATAACTCTCAACCATATGACTACAAATATGCTTTTTAGATTGAGAAAGGGATAAACTTAACCATGAGCTCTTAGGGATTTGAGCATGACCCATGGAGTTGTATCCTGCATGTCAACATCATCCTTTGTATGTCACAGCTAAAAAGTGACGGACAAACACTGGCAATGAAACTCCAAGAAAACTGCATTTCCTCTTGGAGACACTGGAACACCGTTCTCTAAGAAGCACAAGCAGGCTCTAATGGTTTGGGGTACAGGGAGCACAAACTCCCATCATGATGCCTTCCAAAGAGTGACTCAGGTCTTAGAAGAACCCAGTGCTCTCCACCGTATGAGCCCAGATACTAAATATTAAGAGTTGTGACTAAGAGTTGTGGCTGCTACCAGAATTCTCTCTCAAAGGCTTGGGTTAAAAAAATCCTTCACTGTAAAATACAGGGAGACAGAGCTGGCTTGTTCTTCTTCCTCATGGTACATGCAGTCTGTAAATTCCCTGAGGAGTCATTATGTGGGCATGGATGCTCCCCTTCCTTTCTCTTGTTGTGGAGGCTACCTCAGAACTTTCAGTCACCACTGCCCAAATTCCCTTGGGACAGAGGGACTTAAGTTTTGGGGCTGTTCAAAATGGGTCCTCTTCAAAAATTCATGAAGTGAAAAAGACACATGTGGTCGAGCCAATTTTACAGCTAAAGACCCTAAGACAGAAATGAAGTCTGTCTAGGGTTTCACCAGCACCAAATCGCCTGCTACAGACCTAGTGCTCCTCGCACACATTTACTTTCCTGGTTCTCTTCCAAGGTCTTTGTTGTCAACCGCACTTCTCTCCAAGGCCCCCACAAGAGGTATAACAGAGGCTCTTAGGGCCAACTGGGAGGAACACTTGTGTTGTACCATCCTCACACGCTCTTGCTCTCCTCACCTTGCTGCTTGACTCACCCAGTGGCAGCTGCCATGATGCACCCGCCATCAGCTGCGCTGGCCGAGCAGCAATCCGCAGAATCATGGCTCATGCCGAAGTTGTGGCCCATCTCGTGGGCCATGGTGGCAGCCACGCCAATGGCATTCTCAGAGTGGTCCTGCCCAAGGGGAGAGTTCAGGTCAAGAAGACAGCTCTCCTTACTCCCTATTCCTGTCTTTTCTTAGCCGGGCCTCAAAGCTCTCCACTGATGCCACGATCAGCACATACAAGCTTGGTTATGAAAGCCTGTGCTTTTAACTGTCATGCTACATCTGTGTATAAATACGGGATGGATAAAGGGGTGGACAAACAGATGGGTGGACAAACTCCCCACAGGTTAGAAATGAATATTCAAAACAGTCCCACAAAGCCAGAGGGAATTTCAAAAGAAGGCAGTAATTTCCTAACCAGGACTTTGAGACAAGCTCTTGTTTCATAATGATAGGCATAAAAACACAAGACCTAGGATAAATAATATTTATCTCTATTATCTTACTATTCTCCAGCCCCTGGTTTGGAACACATGAGGGATCTAGTGACATCACCGGATGTAACATAATCACTTACAGTTTTTTCTTGAGTTTGAAAATTGGGGATAAAGTATAATAAATGAAAATTCAGGGGCACAAGGGCGGCTCAGTTGGTTAAACATCTGACCCTTGATTTCACCTGAGGTTATGATCTCAGGGTTGTGAGATCAAGTCTCATGCAGGCTCTGCTGACAGTGTGGAGCCTGCTTGGGGTTCTCTCTCTCCCTCTGTTCCCTTCCACCACTCACACCTCACTCTCACTCTAATAAAAAATTGACTAAAAAAAATAAGTAAATGAAAATTCATCCTTGGGTACCTCCATCTCTTAGAACTTAATGACTTCATTTTAAACAATTGCCTTACTAGGGGCACCTAGGTGGCTCAGTCAGTTAAGCGTCCGACTTTGGCTCAGGTCATGATCTCACAGTTCATGAGTTTGAGTCCCGTGTCAGGCTCTATGCTGACAGCTCGGAGCCTGGAGCCTGCTTCAGATTCTGTGTGTCTCTCTCTCCCCCTCTCTTGCTCATAGTTTGTCTCTCTCTTTCTCTCAAAAATAAATAAAACATTTTAAAAAAAATTTAAGTAACTTCCCTACTTGATCAACTGTTTTTCCTGAAATAATAAATATAAATTTTTTTTCACAAGATGACCTCCTATCCTATGAGGCAGTTTTCTGCCTTCTGCAGCATCAATATATTGGCTGATCAACTCACCATGTTGACTCCTCCAGACTGGTACACGGAGCACATGGCCATGAGGGGGGCCAGCCCAATGGTGGTGCCGTGGAAGGACATACCCCTGGACGAGGGAACAAGAGAAGGCCATTCAGATGGGAGTTGAGAGGGCTGTTCCACTGTGCCCAGGAGCAGGTGGCCAACACGGTTGTTCCTTGGCCCTGCTGACATCTCCAGATCACTCCCGAGGAGAGAGATCCTGGTATTCTAAGCCAACTGGACAACTTCCAGGTCACCACACCTCTTGCTTCCTCTCACCTATTCTCTTACTGCTCCAGAGAAGTGGAAAGAGCAAAAGGTCCCTTTTTCCCACAAATATGCCCATTCCCTGGAAGGAAATGGGCAGGTCTTGTAAAGCTGCATCCCATTCCTGCTGCAGAGGAAAAGGTCAGAGGGAGGGGTTGAGGGAAGAGTGGCACAGGTTCTGATGCTGAAGTGACTCATGACCACTTCCGCCAGCTGCCAGGGTCCTGTGCCATATCCCCGGCTCTGTGGTATGCATATGGGGGTAGGGTGGGGGGATTGGGCAGCAGCTGTGGGGGCTGATGCTTCATTTCCACATCACTTCGAGCCAAGGAAACAGATGTGTCCCATCAGGAGCCTCACAAAGTGCAGCTGGGTGCAAAGATGAGCTGTTTCTGCCTTTGTTTTGCAATTTGTGATCCTAATCTTCCAACAGCCAGCTACATTCCCCCAGTTCAATACACCCCTCTCTCAGCTGTATCCATCCAGGGCAGGGGAGAAGGGATGAATAAAACACTGGTATTCTCATGCATGCTATAAATATGTAATTTATTTAAAGGTCTACAGAGAAATTCATTATGTGGTACTTTCATATTGTCATGTTTGTCTTCTCATCTAGACCATGATATCTTTGAGAGCCAAGATGGCCTTATTTATTTTGGGGTCACCAGAACTTAGCATAGAATCTGACACATAGGGTGTACTTAATAAATGTCTGCTGTATTGAAGCCAAATTCTTCTTCAGAGAAACAATCTGCAAAAGAATACATAAAATAGGGGCGCCTGGGTGGCTCAGTTGGTTGAGCATCCCACTCTTGGTCTTGGCTCAGGTCATGATCCCATGGTTTGTGGGATCAAGCCCCAACTTGGGCTTTGAGCTGACAGCATGAAGCCTGCTTGGGATTCTCTCCCTCTCTCTACCCCTCCCACCACTCTCTCTCTCAAAATAAATACACATTAAACAAAATTAAAGAGGGGTGCCTCGGTGGCTCAGTCAGTTGAGCATCCCATTTCAGCTCAGGTCATGACCTCACTGTTTGTGAGTTCAAGCCCCACATTGGGCTCTCTGCTGTCAGAGCAAAGCCTGTTTTGAATCCTCTGTCTCCCTCTCTCTCTCCTTCTTTCTCTCTCTTACAATAAATAAATAAACTTAAAAAAATTTAAAAAAAAGATTATAAGAAAAGAATACATAAAATACATGCAAATTTATATGAAGCCCCACAGGTTATTTTACAAACTTAGACATAGCTCTAAGGAAGTCCTACTGGATTCAAGATCTTTCCCAAAGCAGGACATCAGGCTTCCAAAATTCAGGCAAAACCCAAAAACTTCCTAGGTGAATGTATCATTGTGAATAACCAGAGTCCAGATTTTTGGTAGTTATTTCTCCATTTCTTTTTAAGAGTGAACAAATGTTTAAATGATTGTTGATTCAGAGAGATTTTTTTAGGGAACAAAAGGAAAATAGTTTTATTATGTATGTGCCTTTTGTTATAATGGTGTCAGAATACCTTTGGATGCCAACACTAAAAATACCGTATAATCACCCCCAGGGGGACATCAGGTATCACCACGACCCCTGTACAGTGTCTATTCTTTCGGGGATTGAAGATATTCCGACACAACTCCCCCACCCCACCCCAATGTCTCCCTCCCACCAATCGCACAGCTCCTGCACTGTCTGCCACTTGCGTGAGTTCAGGCTGTCAGCCCTGGGCCACTGGGAACAAAGTGTAGGACGACCTAAGGAAGGCTCCCTCCTGCTACTGCTTTGGGAGATTAGTATGCATACTAAAACAAAGCACCAAGAAGACCACAGTGAGCCCCTTAGAAAATCTGTTTGAGAGCAGCCAATGAGAGTCAGTCACCTCCCAAATACACACCCAATCGGTTCTGATGTTCAACTGAATATGTGTAAATCTAATTTTTTTCATCTAGATTGTAAACACTTCTTGGGGTTGTTATGCCTCTCAGGGTTTTAATATTTTGCTGGGTGTGCTGGGGGCAGAGCACAGGTCTGAGAAATAAGTAATTATTTGGACCAGAGATGCAAAATGGCCAGTACTCCCAGTACTCAGCACTGGGGGGAGGGGGAGGGCAGACAGCATACACACACACACACACACACACACACACACACACACACCCCGCAGGCAGGGGGGTGCAGCCGGGGCTGAGGCAACCTATATGGAAAAGGGCTACTCACGTGATTAACTGTGCATTGTCGTGGTTCTTCTGGGCGAGCAGCTTGCGCCTCCAACTGAGAAATGACCAGAGAGTAGAGTAGGGGTTCTCCGAAACTTCACACATATTCCCATGAGTCCATACTTCCAAGCCCACAAGGGCAATCCGGATGTTCAAGGATCGGTAAAACTGAAAACACACACAGAAAGGCCACAGCCTCCTCCGTCAGCACCACCTGAGATTTATAAGCCCCTTCCTAGCCTAAGCACTCAGATACCAGATTCCTCTTCTGCACATTCCTCTAAGGACAGGGAGGCAACAGGTGTGGCTATTCACATTTTTTCAGGAGGGATTAGTGAGATCCCGAGCACAATGCGCAACATTCTGGTGGCAGAGCTGGGGTGACTTAGCTTAGAGACAGGACAGGACACAGACTTGCTTTCAAACATGTACAGGGCTTTCACGCACAGATAGGATCAGCGCTGTTTCACTCAGTCCTACAGTGGGGCTCATCCAGTAGGTAAAACACGTAAGACCCCTTTCATTTTAAAATAGGAAAAAAGCTTTTAAATGAAGTTAGTCACGAGTAAGCTCAGAGCTAAGCTCTGCCATTGTCTGTAAATAAGCACCTATGGTCCAGCTGCCTGGGAGTCATCTCCCCCAATTCCTTACATGGTACTTACCTGTTTTATATGTGTCTAGAAAGTTCTCTCATACCAAATTCCTCTTGTATGCAGAGGTATAATTTAAATACCATCAAATCCACCCATTTGGGGGTATACAGCTCAATATTTTTAGTTTATTTACCAAGAAGTAAAGTGATCACCATAATCCAATTTGAGAGTATTTTCATCATACCAATAAGGCCCCTCATGCCTATTTATAGTAATTTCCCATTTTCACCCTCAGAACCAAACAATCACAAACCTATTTTCTGTCTCTATAGATCTACCTTTTCTAGACATTTCCTATAAACAGAATTACAGAATATGTGGTCTTTTGTGTCTGCGGCTTCTTTCGCTTAGCATGTTTTTGAGATTCATCCATCTCATGGCCTGTATCAGTTTATCATTCTTTTAAATTGCTAAATAGTATTTCGCTGTATGGATATGCCAAATTGTATATGGATTATTGTGTGATGTCTCCCACTCCTTTTGGAAGTGAATGGGTATAAATGATATACAAGTAGAGAGAGAACGCTTATTCTCAAAAGTTTCCTTTCCCATCACTGGAGGTGTTCAGGCTTTGTCAACAATACCACAAACAGGTTGCCAGCATTGGTCCGCAAAAGTCCAGATAACCTTCAGAGTTCTGACCAACCCAGAGAGCCTGAGAGTCTATAAATGAGACCTGACTCTCAGGATCCTTCAGATTAGAGCTACACCTTACCTTTGTGACACAGTGTCTTTCATCTCACGTACGTAAACAGGAAGAGGGTTTTCTTTAAAGCTAAGCACTACTGGAAAGCGTATGTTCAAGGGATTCTTTGGCCTACCCTAGAGATCACTTGAGGCAGTAACTTTGAAAAAAATAAAAACAATGCATGTAAACCCGGATCACATGAACAGAAGATACTATCTTAATCCAAAACCCGCGGGGGCTGCAGCAACTAAAAACAATCCTAACACCAATGTTTATCAAGCACATTCTATGTACCAAGCACAGAAGCTTAGAAAAAGTCAGTAACTTGCCCAAAGTCTCAGAGGGAGGACGGTGGAGCCAGGATTAAGGCCCAGGTTATCAGATCAGGTCTCAGAGTCACTCAAGACCCTCACTGGTTAAGTGCTGGCATATTAACACATCCAGAGAATCATCTTGCCCCCCGCCGGAAGTTGTGCTGTAAGATGGGCTCCAGATTCAGTGAAATATCAGTAGATTTCAAAGGAAATTTTGATTTTCCAGTTTTGTGCCAGGTTGATCATTACAGAAAACAAAGGGTTTGGATTCCAATTTGAACTTGCTTCGTGAGGGAGCTTTTAAGGACTTAAACTTGGCTTTTTCACAGTTAAGGAAAAAACATTTTGGACTGGGTTCATGATTCAGCAAATTAGTGTGATTCATTCCAGTTTTAGTTCAACAACAGTTCAGTTCAAGTAGCTGGGTCAGCAAGCCTCAGAGAAGTAGGTTTGCCTTCCCTCACCCCAGTTGGAGTGACTAAAGTCAGCTGCTGAGGAGAAAACCAAGAGTGCTCAACAGAAGGGACCAGCTAGCAAGGCTAGGGGCTTTGAGTAAGGGCTGGGGCTTGGTGTCCCCTCTCTTCCACTTTTCATCTGCAACCCTGGTTCTACCACCCAGACCAGCTGGAGTCCACGAAGGGGAGACCCAGCCAGGCCTCCCACCTGCTGAGTCTCCAGAACAATAGATGTCATGTGAGTGACAGCAGGATCTGCCTCCTTGGTATCCCCCCCAGGAAACAAGCTTTTCTTGTTTTCCCAGATGTTGAGTGTTTGGGATGTAGAATCACTTGAATGTTATTGTTGAGTGAATTAAGAGCTAGAAAGAGGACTGAACTGTGTCCCTGGAGTCCTTCCTTCCAGGAAATGCTGATGTTTGACTTTCACCTGTCACTGACCAGTGTTTTTGGAGCCATCTAGGCCAAAACAAAAACACAGACCCCAGACCCTCTCACCTGATGACTTCAGAACACTAGCAAATTTGCTTGAAAATCCATAAAAAAAAATTTAAGTTATCTTCTTTATCTATTAGTGGGCAAAAAAATAGTAATAATAATTTCCCCTGTAGACTTGGGATCCATGAATCCCTAACAGGCTCAGAATTAAGCTTCAGAAGTGCTATGAGTGCCCTGAAACCATACAATAAATGTTTTCAGATTCTCGAGAGACCTGTGACCTCAAACATATTAAAATCTACTTTTAAAAACTATTTACTACTAGCCTATCAAGAGGTTTATCTTTTCCACTGCAGTTTGCAGTTTCACATAAAGTATTTCCAAGTCCCCGACCAGACTGCTCTAGGAAAATTCAAGAATTTGGGTATTTCCTAAGGACGTGTTTAAAAGGGCCTGATCAAGGAAAGTTAACCATTCACAAAGACTTTCTAAGAGACAAATAATTTTAGAATCATTTTACAGATGGAGACTATACAGCTTGCCCAAAACAACCCACTCAACTTTTAAGGCCCTGTACTTTTCCCATGCTGACCTACCTCAATTCTCCCCTAAGTCAGAAAATTTCTGGGCTTTATACCTGGAAGGAACCTCAGAGAACCTTAAAGTAGTCTTTTTTTTTTTTTTTTTTTTTTGAACCTTAAAGCATTCTTAAACTAGGTTACCCAGCAACCATTGCAGGGGTGAGGGGAAGAATCGAGAGGACATCACTTCAGATCCTCACCCTTGCTTTGGTTTAGAGCAGTCTGTTTTCGTCTGACTTTTATATTAGACATCGTCCTAAGATTTCATTTAAAAGAAGGATTCCACCAGAAAAACAAAAATAATTGCAGGCCATTGGTTTAAGCCACGCCCTCTACTTTGCAAATTAAAAACATAACAAAACAAAACTGCAAACCAAAGAAGGTAAGTTACCTGGCTAAGGTCACATAGTTGAGGGCTTTGTCATGACCACCCTGAGCCTCTATACCATTGTTATTGCCTCTCAGAAACTGGCTGGGTGACCAATCCACGAGGCAGCTCAGGGGCCGTGTGATCTCCTACCCTGCAGCACCTCTAAGGTGCTGGCACCTTTCCCACAAAGTACACACCTGGTCTCACCTTATCAACGTAATTGGCGATCTCCATGAGCTTGTGTTTGGTGGCATCCTGGTCTCGGCGATTCTTCTGAAACTAAATGGAATAAGCAGAGCTAGGTGAGACCCCAGGACCCCTTCCTGTGCCCCATTTCTTGTCTTTCAATTAGCTTTTATTTTCTCCAGTCTTCTAGGAGCAGTTATTTTTATATGACTTCCTCCTCCCTGCCCCTACATACAGTTTCAGCTCAGGGATGGTAGAACCTGGGTCACATTCATCTTGGTATCCCCAACTATCAGTTCAGTGCCAGGCACACAGTAGGCATGTAATAGTTGTGTAGTGAACTGAATTATCTTCCTCCAGCCCTTGAAATCAAATCTGTTCTTCTGTCCTCCAAATTACCAGGTCTCCTGCAAACTCTCATTGGGGCTTAGAAGTGGGACCAATCTGATCCTTGCTTTGGTCATCACCCCAACATGAAGCCACCATCACAGGGATCTCATGAGGGCTCCCTACATGTGATCAATCAACACTGATCAAATAGCTGCTGAATGTCTTTGATGACAAGGCATTGTGTTTGGGACGAGGTAGGACACAGTGTGTGAGATCCTGGTACTGGTCTAGAGGACCTTAAATTAAAACAGAAAGAGAGCCAGAAATAACAACAATGGCAGATTCTGTATTTAAGGAGTACACAATTAAAATGGGTACATAAATACTGCATGAGGCCACATGAACGACACACATGGGTGCTGGCAACCAGGACTATAAGCCCTTGGAAAACAGGTTTCATCTGGCATGCCACTCAGACTGATGGCAGTGCCTTTCTACAAAAATTCTGAGACTGCATGGGGTTCAGTAGGAAAGAGTGCTGTGCTCGATTATAAATGTCTGCCATGGGTACCAGGAGGGAGACATTTCAGTGTGTAGCCTCGCATTTATCATTCCTGCCTGAATGGGATAGATCTCTTTCAGCTGCAATGATGAAGGAAAGCTTCACAGTGTAAAGATAAAATTTGCTACAATTGCAACCTAAATTTGCAAATTATGGGCATGTCCTGTACACTGCTATTGTTGTATAAAAACCTATGTGATTTATCTTATATACACACTTATATACGTTACTTCAATTCCAACCCTTCACATCCTTCCTCCACCCCATCCTGCAAAAATATCCAAGCAAAAAACACAAAGAACAGCCAGATAAAACACTCTGGGGTATTTCTTGGCACGGGCGTGTGTCCCAGCCATGATACAGGGGAGAAACCCACCATTTCTTACTCTCCCACTGCTTTTGGACTTTCCTGGGCTTCCTTAGGACTGTTACTCATCAGAACAGTCAATCATCTCACCTCACCGTTGCCTTCTACAGAGATAAATTTAATGCAAAGCCCCATGACTTGGACCTATGACTTGTGAATCCTGAAGTTTCTCTTTATGGAGTCTTCCCATTTCTAAATTGGTCTTCCTGCAGAGAAAGTGTTGTAGCATTTACCGAATATTTATTTGAACATCAGATTTCATTGTTTTTCACATATATTAATATTCAAATATATTAATCCTATCTTCAAACAGCTGCCTGATGTTACCACGGTAGTTTAAGTAATGTACCATGTTGTCTAAAAGTCTCAAGCAGGAGTAGCAAACTTTTTGCAAATGGCCAGATTGTAAATATTTGAGGCTTTGCAGACACACTGTGTCATCTCAACTACTCCACTGTGCCACTGCAGTTCAAAAGCAGCCATGGACAATACACACAGCAGGGAGCATTTGCTCCAGTAGAACTCTATTTACAAAAATATGTGGTGGGCTGGTTTTGGCAATAGGCTATAATTTGCGGACCCCTGATCTAAAGAAAGAAATATCTCAATACTTTCTAGGGTGACACAGGAAGTAAAACAGGATCATCACTTGGCCTTTCCCAACTACCCCACATTCTGACCAGAATATGAAAGCACTTTGCATGCCTGTTTTTACAACTATCCTGCATCATCTTGCAACATCCTATCTTGCACTTTCCCCGCCTAGATTTCCCATTTCACTTGAGGACTGAATAAACAGAGAACCACCCCAGGCCCTCCCACCTAGGCCCAGGGAGTGAGCAGCTGCCTGGTCATTTTTACTGCAACAACTCTCTCTCTCTGCGGCTCTGCTCCCTGCACTGAGTTCAGAGCCCAGAGAAGGAGCCTGGCCTGTCTCAGCATCAGGTTGTAAATCACAGATAAGGCAGCCCTGCCCTGCCTTGTCTTCCCAACCTCTCAGATTAATTAATTGTCAGGGATACATTTCTGCCTGCAGAGGGTGAGAGATCACTTGAAAAGGGAGTCAGGAAGGAGTGGTGTGGGGAGGCGGGGGGTTTGTGAGGCTGTGAACCCAGCCTGGCTGATTACGTCCCACTCCAGTGAATCATTCAAAGCCCAGGACGCTGAGAAATGAGCATATTCCCGATCCACAGGCTGCACGAATCACCGCCTATCATCAATGCCTATGAGGCTGGTGCTGGAGGCTCTCTACTCTGGAACAGGAAGATGGCTCTAGACCACACCCCAGTCCTAGATGCACCTTGGGAGCCACTTTTCCTCTTGGGGGTTTGCTGTGACCCTGAAGGTCAAGAGACTAAAGGTGCCCACCCAATACCTACCCCACCCCCACTTCTTCAGCTTCCAGAGTTTCGCACCTAGTAGGTTTTAGAACCCTGAAGCAAGATTCCACTGTGGCGAGTGCAGGGCCAGAGGGGAGGATCACCCCACCTTTACATTAGAGCAGCAGGGTACCAGGAGCTTTCATCTGAACAAAAGATTCTGTGGCTAAAAAAAAAAAAGTTTCAAGACCACTGTATTAGATGATCTCAGATCATCTAATAAAAGCTTAAATGGAAAAATGTCCTGGAGTCAGAGGAACTCAGCTCTTTTCCAGCAGCCCTCTCACTATAAGGCAGTCCTGCTGGGCAGGGGCCAGCATCTGTTACCTCTCCCCATGACGGCGGAGCCTCGGTTTTTAAATCAGCTTTAGATTTTTCTCCCCACACTGCTCTCCTACCCTACACATACACCAGTCTTTGGAAAGGAAAACAAAAAGAAAAGAAAAAAAAAAAAAAAAAAAAGGAAAGGCTGCTGGAGAAACCAATACTGACATCAGTTACAAAGCTAAATTCTTCTCAAAGCAGAACATGATGTCCCCTTGGCCTGGAATGCCCTTCACCTCCACTTGTCTGCCCCATTAACAACTCCTTGTCCTTTAAGGCAGTGCAAGGCCACCTGCTCCTGCCACTAATACTCTTGAAGGTGGCTCTTCAGGCCCGAAGCCTAGTGTTCTTCCCATAACCTGCACTGCTCCACAATCTGTGCTCTGGGATTATGGACTAGGTAAAGCCACCTTGGGATGAGTTCTTTCCGGGGAGCTGGTAACTGTACCATCTGGATGGGGAATGAGACAGACAGAGCTCTGGGGGATCCCCAGGCAAGGCGGCAGTGTTAGAACATGGGGAGTACTCAGCTCGTCGTGCCTTTCCATACCCAGATGTGCTTAGTTGTGGGTGAGTCACTACATGAACTGAGAACTGGGGGTGAAATATGACGAATTTAGGCAAATATGGGTTCTAAAACCTGAAAACCACTCTTCAGGTGTCAGCTTCAACATCACCACGTGGGAGCTTACCCCAATTCCCACACCATGGGGCACTTCTCATTATCTTGGCTCTGATCCACTATAAAGACCGATCCTGGCAGTTACCACACTTGAAACTATAGAGTTCTTGTGCTCCTACCATAAACTCTGATGTCAGGGGCAGGTCTGTCTTAATCTCCTGGGGCCAAGCACTGTGCTTGACATATAAGAGAAAATCATGATATCGCTGATGAACAAATGAAATGAAAGAGTGAGAGAGACAAGTGTTCACCAAATCTTAGAAGCCAAGGCTCATGAAAACCTGGCATGATTTGAGAAATATAGAATTAGGCAGACAGCTTTTCCTTAGGTCAGTAGTTCTCAAACTTGCCTGTGTACAGAGTCACCCAGGGGGCTTGTTAAAACATTGGATTCCTGGACCCCAGTCCCATAGATTAGGACTCAGCAGGTCTGGGGTGGGGCCCAAGAATTAGCACCTCACAAGTTCCCAGATGCTGCTGATGCTTTGAGAACCATGGTTCTCATTTGGCACGAACACGATTACAAAAACGGACCCACACATGGGCTGGAAAATTATATTCAATCAGATGATTGCAAATACTCTTTTTGTCTTTGCAAAAAAAAAAAATTTTTTTTTAATTTCTATAGAGAATTTATGGACTCCCTAAGATTAAGCACCAAAACCTAAAGATCTTCAGACTCAGTTTAAGAAATGTTTATCTAAATAACACTAGTTGCCTGATTTTCTATCTGATTAATGTATGGAGCCAGAAGAGATTTTTCCTTGTTTCCCCCCAGCCCCCCAACTGTTCAAAATAGCGAAAACAGCCGTTGGTCAGATTTAAGGCCAAAATCACATGACAAACTGGGGAAAGATCAATGTTTCAGCATTTCCCCCAAAGTAGTTTGAAGCCTGGAATGGAAGCTATCAAAAGAGTGCTTTTCTGTAAAAAAACAAAAACAAAAACAAAAACCCCTGTCTCCCCCTTACCTCTGCATAATCAGCCACAAGGTAAAGTTCCACGTACTTCATGGAGTGTAAATCTTCCCTTTTCATCTAAGAAAGAGATATATGCAGATCAGAGCTGTAGAAATGATGAGCGTTTCCTCATTTTGAAAAACTACTAAGATATTGAGGAGGGCACCTTTTGGGATGAGCACTGGGTGTTGTATGGAAACCAATTTGACAATAAATCTCATATATTGAAAAAAAAACTACTAAGAAATAGTGCTAGTTAATAAGCAGTGCTGGTTACTAACTTTACACCTGGCACTAGAGCCATTCTGGCTGCAGTCGCCATTACTCTCACTACACCTTCTGCCTGCCATCTTGGTTATCATTGGGGCTGCTCTGAGACTATCAGTCCAGTCCTTTATATTCAAAAAGTAATGAGCTGGGCTTGCTAGTACATAGGCCAACATACTGTGAGGGAACATGCTGAAAGTCAAGTTCCCAAAAAGCATTTAAACCACATAGCTCTATTTTCAGTATACATAAATACAAGCATTTTGTGCATATGGTTAAGTGGCTATTCCAAAAAGGGAGGCATAAATTCTTTTCTCACATTTTAAAGTTTCTGAAATCAGCATCTCAGGGTATTTTAAATGTCATAGTGTTTTTCCCATCCAATTCATGCCATCCAATACAAGAGTATCTCACAGCAGTGAACAAGATAATAACTTAGACTATAAAAGAAAGGTAATTTCCTCCTTCTTGGCCATCTCTTTTAATTTAGAAATACCCCTGGATCCAAAGTAAGGATCCTCAGAGGGGACAAGCCTACCCCCAGGTTGACTCTTGCACTGAGACTCACCCTGCGAGGTCTTTTCTTGGTCTGGTTCGTAAACTCAAGGACCCAGTCCCTGGTGGTGGACTTGTAGTGCTCAAACCCACAGTTCCCCAGGGGCAGCTTGAGATGTTCAGATCTGTAAATGAGGTGGTGGCCCTCACTGCCAGGAAGGGGCTCGATGATGTAGCTGAGGTTACTTCTCACCATAATCAGTCCTCTGTCAATGGGAGAAATAGAATCTCTGGTCAAAGATTATGGTCTGGAAAAGTCTCTTGCTCAGGCCTGTTTCCCCATATGCAAAATGACATGTTGGTTTTGATCGTTGGTTTTTAACCTTATTATGGGTCATGCATAATGACTTCTGGTGAGAATCTGATGCAAACTTAGACTTCCTCTCCAGAGAAATGCACATGCATATGAAAGGTGGCACACAATTTCAGGTTTTAAAAGCTTATTATGAAAAAGCTCAAAGATTCCAAAAAGGCTCACCTGGGACAGTTAATAATAGAAAGGATGGTGAGACCAGGATTCCCAAAAGCCTCCCAAACTCAAACATGGCATATGACAAATCAAAAGTCAAAACTTTATAGACTCAGAAAAAAATGGTATGGTGACCGGAAAAGAAACACTGGTCTAGGGGTGAGGAGGCCCAAGTTCTGGTCTCAGCACCAACATTAAGCTGTCAGATGGACTTCAACAAACCTCTTAAAAAAATAAAATCACTCCAAGCCTCAGTTTCCCCATGTGTAAATGCAAATAATTTACTAATTTAACAGGACTCCAGATGATTAAATGGATTAAATTTTTGTGTACAGAAACCAAAGCTAGAGGCATTACCAATGGCATTCCTACTAGCCACAACAAAGCCACTCTTTAGTGAAGTGATGTCCACAACCAAGGACATGTGATTACTCTTTTCTCTTGGTTAGAGAAACAACGATTGAACTCAGAATAAGGACATGTGTTCATTCATTATATTCTTTCACTCAATGAATCCTTAATCTGTACTAGATGTGATTTGGATATAATCCCTGTCCTTGAGTAATTCACAGCTCACTGGAGGGCAGTCATTCATTCCACAAGTATTTCCTGAGCTCCTGCTATGTGCCAGGCATCAGACTAGTTGATGAGGATGGAAAAGTGAACAAGACAGACAAAGTGCTTGCCCCCACGGAGCTTAGATTCTAAACATGGGAATAAATCACTAGAGTATATAACAGAGAGCGCAAAAAGATTTCATCGCTGCTAACACTGATGGATTAGACACAGCTGCCTGGGACTGCTACGTCAATGAGGCTTCTGAGAGCTTTATCTCCACAAGGGGAGAAAGAGTGCCATGACTTATTATCAATCACTATCACAAATAATCAATGGAAGGGTGAGTAGAGGCCCACATAGCAGGTATTTGCCATCCTTGATGCAGTGAGATGAATACTATAGCAAGAGAATGCACTCCGTCAGGACTCTGGGGGAGGAAGAAGCTCAGCAAGAGGTCCTGAGGCATCAGCAGCATTTCACGAGCTCCAAAACCTCAGGCCCTCCTCTCTCCAGAATGTTCAAAAGCTAAAGTATCTCCAAGTCAGTCTTTGCCACTCCAAACTGGCAGGACCTCTCTCTGGCTGTCCTGGCTTCCACCTCCGCCTCCACCCCATCAAAGCCCTGCCCAGGTTTTGCCCTTTGGGAAGAGCCCGCGATGCTTGTGGGAGAGATAGAGCCAGCCTCTGATCAGCAGCAGCCTTCCTGGAATCCATCCCTGGCTGACCTCACTCCGGTGCCAGGGAGCCTGATGACTTCCCGTCGGCCTCACCCAGGCTGACGCAGCAATCCTGGACCAGCCCCACAGCAGGACACCCAAGGTGCCCCCTGAACAGCTGGGGGTGGGAGTGGGGTGAAGAGCAAGGGTCACATCCGCTCTTGAGTCCATACAGGAAAGGGCAGAGGGCAGAGCCACTGCGGGCATCCTGTTCCCAAGCTTTCTTCTCATCTCAACTGACCAAGGCCCCTCCCGTCACCTCAGTTTCTCCCAATGGCTCCAAACATTGGAAACAGAGGGCTTGACTGCAAATCAGATGATGGTTTTGTGTGCATCAGTTTGTGGCTATGAAGATAATACCCAGTGAGTGGAAAGTTCCACACAGGAACCAGTGAAAGTTCCAGTGTAGTTGACCAGGCATCATTTGAACAAGCCTCTGGGCCAAATAGAACAGAGATCAAGTCAAAGATTGGTGCATGGTGAGTAATAATAATCATGGTGGCTATATAGAGGCTTTGCTATAGTCCAGGCACTGTGCTGAGTATTTTATTATTCACACCAACATTTCTGATCTTTACAAATGTTATCCCTGTTGTACAAATAAGAAACTAAGGCTAGGTGAGGATAATAAACCGACCCAAAGTCACACAGGTAGTAAGAACCTAAGCAGTCTGGTTCCCACAACCTTAACCATAATCTCACACTGCCTCTGTCACAACAGCCCTGTAGAGTGGATCAGAAAGATATTCCCAGTTAAGTAACAGGCACCAGAAACTCTCCCTGAGGTGTGCTTGGCCTGTCTGAAGTAAGATATCAGTCTGCTGGGAGATAAGAAGACAAAGGAGGCATTTAGTCTAGTTTTCATTTTTAGATGCCATTTTTTGAGAGTTAACCATATGCCAGGCATTGTGCATACAATCATCACTTTCATTTCATCAGTGTTATAAGGTACCATCATGAGTCCCATTTTATAGATGAGGAAACTGAGTCCCAGGGAAGTTAGATAGCCAGGTCTGGCAGACTCTGGACCCCATGCCCTTAACCTCTATGCCGTCTGCCTCCATCGTCTGCCTCCATCAGCAAGTTCCAAACCTATGGGTCAGAGACCTCAAGGATCAGAGCTCTCAGAGCTATCTACTAGAATATTCTACAGAGTGTATTAAAAATACAGATGGAGGAGACTCAGATTCTGTAGGCCAGAGCTTCTGCACTGTAAACAAGTCCCCCGGTAATTCCCTGTGCAGTTACACTCAGGAAGTTTGGCCCGCAGCCCAGGCTTGGGGGCAGGAGCCTGTCTTTTCACAAAGCCCCAGGCGATTCTGCTTCAGGGAGTGAGCAGATTACACTTTGAGAAACACAGGCTCAGAAGGACACCAAAGGTCCTTCCAGCAGTAAGACTCCAGGCCACTTCCCTCCCCTCCTCCCTACTGTGTTCCTTGGTAACTCACCCTGTGGCACGGTTGCAATCCTCCCAGACTGCCTGGTTTGGAGGAGAAGCTGGCACAAGACCGAGCACTTTATAGTGAGCACCAGCTTTGAAGATGGTGGGGGGGTGGGAGGGTGGGTTCTGAGACTCTAGTTTCTGGGGCCTCCCCTATCACCACCCTCAAATCCTGCTAGCTGCTCTCCCCTGAGCACCTATGGGTCATTTATCTTTCCAGGAGCCTCAGTTGATCTAATTTGCTAAATGTAAGCACTAGCAGAGCTTAGCCAGAGGGCACGGGAGGGGGGCCCAGGAGGCTGGGTGGCTGGGACCTCACATGCTATCCTCCATTCCATTCTCCAGCCTATTTCTCACTGTTAGGAGCTTGATATAAATGAAATTATACAGAGGAACCCAGGCAGGGCAGGACAGGCAGGTAGCAGCGAACGATTCATGTTTAACTCCTGAACAACCACAGGACTTACCCAAATGCACCCTTGAAGGAACCGGGCACAAACTGCTTCCTGGGAACGTGTCCATTCGGAGCTAAACCCAAGGGGACACATCCCATGTTCTTACATCCAGAGCTGCTCTAAGAGGTAACCACCCTGTTACCCTGCTTTCCCTCTTCCCTCCCCAGTCTCCGTCCAAGGAGAAAAAGTTACTGGGAACATCAAAGGCAGCACAGTAGGCAGAAGGCATATAGGTGACGTGCGCCCTCCGGGATAGGGTGGCAAGGCACAAGTGGAGAGGGTGGGCTCAGGAGGGAGACACATCTGGATTTGAATTCTGGCTCTGCTGTCTACTAGCATTATGCTAAGTCAATAATGCTGGCTGGCTCACACTGTGGCTGGGATAATTGACTGAACGAATAGGCAGCCATTCGGTAGCCCTTCAACACAGGTATATTGAACCTACTATGTGCCAGGAGCTGTTTTAGGTGCTGAGGATGCAACATGATCAGAGAGTCCCTGCTCTCAAGGAGCTTGCACTCATCACCTAATGTAAATCCACCAATGATGTCATGATTATTCCCATTTTATAAGCGAGAAAACTGACACTAGAGAATTAAAGTGAGTTGTCAGGTTCTTAAAAAAATTTTTTTAATGTTTATTTATTTTTGAGAGAGAGAGATCAAGAGAGAAAGATAGTGGGGGAAGGGCAGACAGAGAGGGAGACAGAGGATCTGAAGCAGACTCCGTGCTGACAGCAGAGAGCCCAATGCAGAGCTTGAACTCACAAACCGTGAGATCATGACCTGAGCCAAAGTTGGACACTTAACTGACTGAGTCACCCAGGTCCCCCGAGTTGTCAGGTTTTAAAACAGGAATGGCTTGAGTCCGGAATCTACACCTGTCATGACTGAACGGTACTGCCCTGTGAAGACTTACTCTGTGCCTGATACACAGGTAGCATTTATTGTCTGTTCTTCAGAAGGAAGGCCAGATATTCAAAAGGGAAAGGCCATGCCACTCCTTGGCAAAGCGAAGACAAGGATGGACTGCCATGTACTTATGAGCCACCTCCTCCTGCCCCAGGTGCCCAGCTCCCTGAGACTGTCCACTCTCTCTGCAACACAGAACTTCCAACACGGAAGAGCCCTTTGCGTAATCTGATCTACCTTCCTTTTTCAGATGAGAGGAACCAAAGCCCAGAGAAGAAGGAACTTGTCAAGGTCAGTAGCTAAAGCCAGGGGGAAGAGCCCAGTCTTGTGATCAACAGGCTCCTCACTCCCCAGTGGGATCCTGACACCAGCCCCCACCCCCACCGCCCACCCGTAGCCCTTGCACCATGAGCAACGTCTGTAAAACTGAGTAAGGCCCATGGGAGGTGCCAGCCCAGCCAAGGTAAAGCCAAGGAGAAAATGATTTGGGGAGGGGAAAGCTTGAGATCACACAGCCAGGAGGCGTGGAGCTAGGTCTCAAACACAGGTTCCTTGACTCTAAGTTCTGAGCTCCTTCCAGCCCATCATGCACACATAATCTTGCATTCACTTTTAATCTCATATTCTTTCTCCCTGGCCTCTCTCACAGACTTGAGTCCTGGGCAGGAGTAAGGTATAACCACAGTCAGTGGGGGCCCCAGAGTTTTGAGGACAGAGCCACTGTAGGAGTGAAGCATCAAATAAAAACCACAGATGATTTATTGTATATCCTTCTCTGTATATGAACTTGCCAGACACACGTACATGAGACACTATGCAGCCATGCAAAGAATGAGGTAGATCTATATGTGTCTAAGATATAATGTTAAGTTGGAAAACAATTACAGAATGTTATGCACACGGGTAACCTCATTTGGATTAAGAAACACCAGGTATGCACACGGGTGTGCCTTGCATTTATGTACACCCCCAACAGTGATTATACATGGAGATGCAATTGGATGGAACCGTGGAACAGGATACAGAACTTGCAATTCTTTTAACTTGATACTTCTGGATTGTTTGAATGTTTAACACACTAGTTGTACAATAATAATTTTTAATAAGCATTTTCTTTAAAAAGAAACAACTTACCACTGAGGAAAAAAAGTGTTTTGGGGTGCCTGGGTGACTCAGTCGATTGAGTGTCCAACTCCTGATCTTGGCTCTGGTCGTGATCTCACAATTGGTGTGATCGAGCCCCACACGAAGCCTGCTTAAGACTCTCCCTCGCTCTCTGCACCCCTCGCTTTCACTCTCAAAATAAATAAATAAACTTAAAAAAATGTTTTTTTGCAATCAATACCTCTCTTGATGACAGTGAGCTAGGGACACACACACACACACACACACACACACACACACACACAGTGTATCTCCCAGAACCCACAGACTCACTCATGATCACTTCATCTCAGTACTCTCTAGATTTCTTCACAAATAATCATCCCTCCTCACATTTATACTGTGTTACTTTGCAAAGCATTTGTACATGTGAAAAGTCAGGTAGACATCTAGAGGATGAGTCGTTGATCAGAGACAGGCTTCGGGGGCATGGACACCCAGCATCCCTAGTGAAATGGTATTTCACTTGTGTATTTTATGAGTATCCACAGCTGCCACGTGATTCTCAAAGGTGTCAGTGGCCCAAATGGGATTACAAAACACTATATTACATATCAATGTTCTTTTTTTGAAAAAAGTATTTCTAAAAGGATAAATAAGATAACTGGTAACAATGGCTGCCTCTGGGAAGGGAGGAACCTGAAAATCCTGGGTGAAAAAGAAACCTGTCCTTCATTATACCCTCTTTTGTACTATTCGAATTTGCTTTTACTATGATCATGTATTACTGCTTCAATTAAAGTCACCCGAAGTACTGTTTTGGAGAGACGAGGGGGCCCAGCGACAATCTGGAAACTCAGGTGAACACCTCTGTATTTCTATTATCAGCCTGAAGGTTCCATTTGGTATAAGTCCTACCTATTTTCTCCAATCACGAGGGGCATGTTCCCGGGAGGGAAGCACAATCACGATGGAGATTTTTTCCATGGCAGCATCGTTTTATGAGCCTAGGGAGTGACTTGGGGGTTACGTGGGTTAGAAGGCTGCTGCAGCCTCTCCTTCTCTAGAGTCTGAATCGAGACATCTGGCATGCGTCTCTGGCTCTGAGGTCAGCCGGGCCCACAGACACCCATAAGTTCTTAAGGTGCGTAGTGAGAAGGCTGGAAAAGTCAGATGGGTGGACTGCACCAGAGGGAAGCATGCAAAATAGAAACACATGGACGGCTCACCCGGTTTCCCCCTGTCAGCACGGCTGCGGGAATGATTTGCAAGAGTCCAAGCCAAGTTCCCACTGCTCCAGACCATGGAGACAGAGGAAGAGAGAAGCAAGTCACACCTGCATGTTCCCTTTCTTCCTTCTTGGGAGACACATTGTTTACTTGCAGACTGCAGGTGGTGGTGGCTGGGCCTGTAAACACCACTGGGAGACCAGTTGGTTTGGCTCAACCAGGTCATCTGAGCAGGGGATCTGGAGCCACAGTTATGGTCTCCCAGCCAAAGCTTGTTTCCTGCCTAATTCCCTCCGGCAGACTCAACACGAGGCCTTACAGAGGAGACATGGTCCAATTTATAAACAAACACATGGGATCTGCAGCATGAGGGGCCTTGCACTTGCATGTGAGCCTGGGTTAAGTCTTAGTTAGCATGGCTTCCCTGTTATAAAATGATAATAATCCCGTATGTCTGTAGAGTGCTATAGAGCTAACATAGCACTTAACATGGTCTACCATGCCTATCATCAACGCCCATTTTACAGATTAGGAAACTGAGGGCCCAGAAAATTACTTTTCAATGTCTGTCTTTCCTCTACCTGTGTAGGACATGGGCTTAGAGTAGGCACCCGATATTAATTTGAATGAAAGAAACAGTCACTGAATGAACTGACCAACAGAGAGGAAGGGTACACAGTGGAAACACCTCCTACTAATTCATGGGAGCCCATCGTGTGCATACCTCCCAAAGCTGCCTTCAGTAACGTCACGTTCATAGCTTTAAATTGGTTATGGTGGGAGTAGTTCTACCAGCATATTGGCAGATACTACAACTCAGGGCTTTTTTGCCCCCTTTTTCCCCCATAGTGCCAATTCATCAACACATTGGGTATAGGTGCCACGTAGTATAGGCAATTAAAACCCAATTGTAAAACCCGTAGTATTGGCAATTAGAATACAGGTTTTTCAGATCCTCATCTCTTTTCCAAAAAGAAGGAGAGAGTGGGAAGAGTCTAAATGAATGATATTTATTACTTCAACATACATGTGTAGATCCTGCTATATGCAAAGCACTAGCATAGGCTGGAGGAGAGAAACAAGTATTTGTGAAACATGTATTCTCAGGTACAAACTGTAATGTGAACACGAATCCCCTGGGGATCTTGGTAAAATGTAGATTGTGATCCACTTGTTCTGGGTGGGACCTAAGATACTGCATTTTGAAGAGGCTCCCAGGTAGTGTCAATATCGCCCCTCTAACGGGGCACCTAGGAAGCAAGGGGCCAGGAGGCTGTTGAGTGCTACTTTATGCCAGCCAGTTCTGAACGTTAGAGATCTATTAACACATTCAATCCTTGTGACACTAGGGACATTTCCCCCTTATCCACATGTTACACAGGAGACCACTGAGGCCCAGGGTCACCCAGCTGGTCAACTGCTCCTGGCTCAAACCCAGGGAGTCTGGCTCAGAGAATGAAGAGCCATTCTCTTTCCAGTGGACCTTTACAAGGACCTAGTTGGACCTTCTTGAAAATGACCTTGCTTTCCCTTTCTCTTCTCCTCTCCTCTTCCATTTCCTTTCTTACCGCCTACAAGTACTTCTACCAGAGAAGAGCAAAGGAGAAGTGGGAATAAGTGCTCACACTCATTTCAAGTGTATGAACCCTGTCTTTTATTTTCCATATTCTGATTCTTTGACAGCTGAGGACTTGCCCTTCTCAGGATCGGCCCATTCCCAGGATGGTAAACAAGTTTCAAATTCAGGCTCTCACCCTCTGGGCCCCTGTCCCCCTACCCTGGTCACCCCAGGGCCAGGTTCCAGACAACTGGGAAGAGCCCCTGTGCCTCAGATCCCACTGAATTATTCCAAGTAGCCAATGCTAAACATACTTACCCTGCTTTGCCTGTTTCTTCCTGTAGAAACCACAGTAAAGACTCTTGCCCACATCCTCCCATCTCCCACACCCTGCCCCCTGACTGACCCGTATGCTTCCCTATGTGGTGTGCCCCTCCTCTTGGGATCTTGAGTACAATAAACTATTTTTTCAATGGCAGTCATCTCCTGGCCTGTTGGCTTCACCATCCCTAAATAATAATAAATTCAAGTTCCTCAAGAAAGAGAGAGCTCAATCCAAGTGAAAATGTGGATCATCAAGGATTCCCCTCTTCTCTCCCAAGCTCAGCCCTTCTTAGAACTGGCTGCATACACTCTCAACGGACAGCTTCTCAAGGACCCTGCCCAGGGCCAGCCCTACCACATTTCTAGAGAGAGTGCCAGGTGCTCCGCCAGCACTGTCAGGGCCTCTTACCTTATTCCCCGGCAGGTGCTGAGTGTGACACTGGACTGTTCTGCCTTCCTCACTGTCCCGTGGTAAAAGCAGTGGTCCTAGCAAGGAGAAAAGGGGGGTGGTCAGGCCAAAGGACACTGATGAGCATGGCGATGTTAATGTCTCGTGAAGGTCAGGGATGATTATATAGATCTTAACTTACACTCTGCAAAGAGCTTTCCAAGCCACAATTTTATTTGATCCTCATAATAGTCCTGGGAGGTGGGACAGGGCAGATGTCATCATCCCGACTGAACAGATGAAGCAGCTGAGATTCAGAGAAGCAAAAAGATTTTCCAAAGGTTTCCCTGCTAGTCAGAGAAGCCAGGACTTCAGGTCTAGTTCAGAGCTCTTTCCAGGACATGTGACCACAGGAAACACTGGCTGGGGTCACCTCTGTGGCTGCCCCACAGAGTTGAAATGTGTGTCCACCCAGAACCTGAGTGTGATCTTATTTGGAATGGGGTCTTTATAGATGTCATTAAATTAAGATGAAGTCACACTGGACTTCATCATTTTTCTTTATTAGAAAAAGAGGAGAGGACACAGAGAGACAGACAGACAGACAGACAGAGAAGAGGCCATTGGAAGACAGTGGCAGAGATTAGAGAGATGCAGCTATAAGCCAAGCAGCACCACAGACTCTGCCAGGAGCCACCAGAAGCTAGAAAAGGCAAGGAAGCATTCCTCCCAAGGGACTACAGCGGAAGCCTGGCCCCTGCTGACACTGTGATTTTGGACTTGCAGCCTCCGGAACTGCGTTTTACACTCCCGGGTTCACACTGCTTTGCTATGGCAGCCCTGGGAATCCAACAGCCCCCCTTCTTCCCCACCTCCCCTGAGTCCCTGTGTGTCTGGATCAGACTTGACTTGGCACCTGTATCCATGGATGCATGGAGCTCTGATGCTCTTCTCTCACTGCTGTGTCTCACAGCCATCTGGTCGTCCCGACCTGGCTGGACTCCTCGTGACTACAGACAGCTGCTGAGCACCGCGCCATGCGCCAGGCCCCCCAGCCAGGCCCGGGAGACACAGCAAGGAGCGAACAGACACAGCTCCAGCCTTCCTGGGGCTTACAGGCTTGTGATAACCAATCTTAATTAAAAAGCCATACAAAGATTTAATTACAAACTGTGAAGAGAGGCTTGAAGTAAAAGTTGGGAGGTGCCAGCAGAGTGTTTCATAAGTAGGCACACCAGAGCATCTACGAGGCCAACACAGCTGTGGGAGCACTGAAGCACAAACCACGACTTTCCCCTACAGGGTGATAACGAGGGACGCGCTCCTCCAAGCCTCTTCCCCGATAGTTCAAGAGAGAGAAGCTGGTCAGAACAGAGAGAAGGGAAAATCCCCAGGGCAGAGCCAGGTTCTGCAAAGGTCTTAGGAAGGGTATAAGCTATGTAGCTGCAGACCCAGGAGCTCTCTCTTTCCCCCCCAAAGCAGAGCGGGGCCAATCAGAAATCTCGGGCATCACGGGATGCCATGCTGACTCAGTCAGTGAAGCGCGTGACATTTGATCTTGGGGTTGTGGGTTTGAGCCCCACGTTGGGCGTAGATAGAATCTTTAAAAAAAAAGAAATCTCGGGCATCAGCCTATAGAACAATCCAAGTGATCCATCACCAGGACCACACTTGCTTGTAGTTGTTCTTTGATCCCCAGCTGGCAAGGATGTGACCCAGGAGACAGCTAACCCATTCCTGCATATTCTCTGGCTCCACCTTCCACCCACCTCGAGGCAGGACAGCCCAATAATTAAATTCAAGCATTTTGGCACAGCCAGGCCAGATTTAAACACAAGCTCCCACACCTGCCAGCGATGCAAACAGTTCACAACGTCTCTCAGACCTCCAGTGTCTTCAGTCTCTACCTCACGAGGTGGCTGTGAGAATACAGTACATCAAGGACCTAGTGCAGGGTGCCTGGCCCAGAGTGGCCGGCAATAAACCTTAGTGATCATGTTATAGGCGTTAAATTCTCCTTGTCAAAGGCAAAATGTGGCCTCGAGAGAGCTGGAAGCCAACCAAGAGCCTGAATCCTCAGTCATCGCCACACCAATTCTATGTCCCATGCAGCTGAGCCATGCCGTCAGATCACAGGACATGGGCCAGGCTGGCACTCAGTTCAGGGTCAGTCCCCAGACCACTGGTGGATGCCCTTCCACCTGGCGACAACCCACTGGCCAGCAGTGCGGCTCCTCCACCCATTTGGGCTCAGGCCCTCTGGAGGAGGGACAGGCAGCAGCCCCTCTCTGCATCAAACTCTCCTGAACATCAAACAAGTCAGATCCTGACCAGAGGTGCACAAAGGAAAGCCACTGTGTTGCACCTATGAGACAAGGTGAGGCAGGGACAACCTTTTTTTCCAGCCATGATTACATCTGCTTGCAAATGCCAGACTATCACATGGTTTCTCCCCCCATCCCCAGATTCCAAGACCTGGAGACGCATCATCAAATGCTCAGATTCTGAACCTGATCCTTAGAAGCTACAGGGCCATGAACTCCACGGCCCAGGATCATTCACAAGTGGAAGAGGGGGCCTGGCTTTTACAGAGTAAAAGGGGTTAGCAGATGTTGGAATGACGGGGAGTCAAGAAGTTCAGAATGGGGGTCAGCTAGTTTCAAAAATCTAAGTACCTCTACAGATAAAGAGAATTCAGATCCAGGGAGAGGAGTGAAGGATCCCTGTACCTCTTTGTACATCTTTGGACTGATGTGTTCACTGAGTGCTCTCTGAAATAGCATTAACAACTGACTTTTGTAACATGCTTTAAATTTACCAGGGGCTTTCACACACATCATCGTGTGTGATAATGATCCCACCATTTCCTGTTACAAACAATAAGGGCTAACATCTATCCAGCCCTTACTACTGGATAAAAAAACTGATGTCGATTTTTTCCTTTTAATTCTGACAATCTCACAGCCTTAGGAGGTAGATATTATTATTCCCATTTTCTAAAAAGGGAAACTAGGGGCACCTGGGTAGCTCAGTCAGTTAAGCACCTGAGTCCTGATTTCAGCTCGGGTCATGATTTCACGGTTTTGTGGGTTCAAGCCCCACGTCAGGCTCTGTGCTGACAGTGTGGAGCTTGCTTGGTATTCTCTCTCTCTCCCTCTCTGCCCCTCTCCCACTCATGCTCTGTCTCTCTCAAAATAAATAAATTAATTTAAAAAAAAAAAAAAAGGAGGTGGGGGGAAACTAAAGGTTGGAGAGGTTTCAAGTCTTTCCCAAGGTCACACACCCAGGTGGAGACTGGAATGATAGCAGCCTGACTCCAGACTCCATAGCCACCCCTGGCAAAAGCAGCCCCAGGAAAGTGCACAGGGCTTCATTTGTTATAGCTCTTCTCTCTTCTAGCACCAAGGAGGACTGAGCTCTAGTCTAAGCCTTGCCATTTACTGGTTATCTGAAGGTAAGCATGTTAACTTTTTCTCTTCTCTCCATTTCCTCATGAATAAAATGTGGTGTTGGGAGAGATGTTTATAAATTCTCATAAAACCAGTGATTCATTGTACCCTTCTACAGCTCTGAGAGTCAGATGTTAGCGTATCCAGTTTTCTGATGAAGAAACTCAATACTAGTGTGGTCAAAAGGGTTGCTGAAGGTCACATAGCCAGTTAAAGCCAAGGCTACAACCCTGGCTTTAGACCCCAAACTCTAACTCCTACAGGCCTGGCTGATGAGTTTGAGGAAGTTCCCAGAGCTCCAGAGCTCCCACTATCCCAGGCCCAGGCTGGTAGCAGGGCATGGCTCTCAACACTGGGGTCAAGCACAGCCAAATGGTTTATTCTGTTCTCATTTCTCTTTGAAGCCCTCAGCTCCCAGATAAGAAAGCTGACTAGGAGCTCCCTGAGGCCGGGTGGGGGCTTTGCAAGAGTCCTGCAGGAGGGGATATAAGAAAACAATGGGTTATCCCATACTTCAGCTAGGATGTGCTTTGGTCAACAAGACCTTCCGTAAGAAGGAGAGTTCTGGGAATGAGGGGAAGTTCTCTTCCATCTGAAAGGCCCTCACAGCATCTCTGCCTGACTCTGAGAGCACAAAGAACAAGTAAATGAACAGTCATGAAGTCATCGCATTCCTTCTCAGCTTCTCGGCCTGAGGGGGCCACCCAAGGGGGCTTTCATAGCAGGAAGTATGAGCTCATGGCAAACTTGTGCACTGAGACCCATTCTTGAGCTGTGGGTAGAGAAGTGCAGGAGCCAAACTGAGAGGACCGTGCTTTGTGAGGTCCTTATGTGTAGGGGCTTTCAAGGCGTGCCTGCCCTCTCCCTCCCTCCCTGGAGGCACAGAACTTTAGTCTCAATGATGGAAGAGGTTTTGACCAGGGATACTGAAGAAGGTGGGGAGCCACAGCTGGATAGCCTCCCCAGAGATGAGAAGACATAGCCAACTTGCCTGTTGCGGGTAGTGGCCACACTGCCAATTCCTTCCCTATCCAGGAAGGTCTTGGTGAGTAAGATTGCATTAATCTTCACATGCAGCAATCCAACACAGCACCTCAGCCACCTGATTACTATGCTCCAGACCTCTTAGATCTATTAAAATTTAGCTGTCCTGAGTCCCTTTCCCCATCCAAGGCTAAGCTGATAAACTAATCTGAGCTTTTACTGACTGATGGTGGCTGCCATGGCCTTTTGGACATCTACACTCTAACAGCGATATTTTAAAGATGAGCCATGCAGGAATCTAAGATTCCACGGGAAGCTGCCAGAGGAGCACTGAGGCAGAGGGACCTACCCTCTGGCCCTATACACCACACCTCCACATCTGTATGCCACAAAAGTGTGTGATGTCCTGCCCCAAAGGCAGAAGACCACTGGTGTTCCATCTTCCCTTCTTCACCCCATCTCATCTGCACGGTCCGAGAAGGGTCACTCTAATCCAGAGTGTCTCACCTTGGGCACTGTTGACATTTGGGGCCAGATAATCCTCTGTTGTGGAGAGGCTGCCTTATGCACTGTAGGACACTTAGCAGGATCCCTGGCTTCTACCCACCAGATGCTGGTAGCGTCCACCTCCCAGTCATGACAGTCAAAAACTGGCTCCAGACATTGCCAAGTGTCCCCCAAGCCTTTGCTGGCCAAAATGGTCAAAGAAACAAATAGAATATTTTAGGGTAACTGCATCTGATTAAAATTGATATAAATCATCCCAAATCCTATTTTCTTTGCATTATGTGAGTTGCCCACATGTTAACAAAAGTTTAAATAAAAGAAACACTTTAAACAAAATCACTCCCAGCTGAGAACCACTGATCTGACCCCATGAATATTAGCAGGTACCTCAGTAGGAAAAGCTAGCAGACCATGAAACGTGGACAATTCACTACCTTAAGTGCCCACCAGTGGGGTGTGGTGAAGCAGACTAAAATTCATCCTTCTGAGAAACCATTTGAAAGACCATTTTTTAAGTGACAAATCTTTTTGCAAATAGCCAAACTCAAAAACACTTTTGAGGGGGAAAATATCCAATATGAAGATGGCAGCAAAACAAGAAAATCTATGAAACCTAAAATCCCATTTAAAAAGGCAGACTACAAAACCTTATACATCCATATGGAAAAGTCTCAATTAAACATCTAATTAAGTGCAATGGCAGGATTACCAGTAAATCATTCCTTTTACTTAAACTTTTGTTAATATGTGGGTGATTAACATACAACAGAGAAAATGTATGCTTTGTAATGATTTATGCCAATTGTAGTCAGAGGCACTTACCCTAAAATATTCTGTTTGCCTGATCATTTTAGTCAGCAGAGGAGAGGGAGCCCTTATGAAACAACAAATTCACATTTTGCTTTTCCTGCTCATGCCCTGGGTCTGGGGTCAGGGCAAACAATCCCTCCAGAGGAGGGACTGTGCCCACCACATATCTCCTCACTTCCCGGGGGTGGCACCAGGACAGGCCAGCTGCTTGACAGATTCCTGCTGACCTGAACTCACCTCAGATTTCAGCATGGTGGTTTGAGCGTTGCCACTTGGAGTATAATGGGTTTCTGTGTAGGCTGGAGCAAAAAGGTACCTGCAAAGAATAAACATAGACATTTGTCTCTTTAGGTGTTGGCCTCCACCCTCCTGGAAACAGTGGCCAGTCATTCTAAATGACCCAGGAAGAACCACCCAAGCATCTCTGTGCAGAAGAAAATGAGCAGCCCTAAGGGCCTACGGAACAAAAAGAAAACCAGGAGGAAGTTTATTAATTTTGTTCTTAATGGGATCATCACTTAGTATGAACACAACCAGATGAAGGAGACAAAACGACAGCAGTGGTCACAACTTTTTCTGGGTCCTGGGAATACACACAAGCAAACCCATATTAAAATTTCCCAGGGTCTTTGGACACTCTTTTGTACCTATAATTATGCCAGCACTGCATCCACCAACTTGCAGTATTGGCTCGCCAATTTTTCTTCATGGGAATCCTTCCTTCCTGTTGCATGTTCTGGTGAGACTGCCAATCAAGGTGTCCTACCTGGCCCTGGCCAAGAGTGGCCCATGTTCCAAGCTAAGCCAATGGAGTGATGTTGCAAAAACCAAACAGATGGAAGCAATTCATCTGTTCCTTTGTTCCTGCTGCCTCGATTCCCAGAGTTGCCTTTGTCTGCCTTTGCTGAGACCTAGTGGTTCAGATGTCCTGAGACCTGGTAGTTCTGTGTTACCCTTACAACAAATTCTTATTTTCTTTTCTTTTCTAAAACTTCACATTGGTTTCTCTCTTGCCACAGACCCCTTGAAGCTGAAGTTAAGAATCCCTCATCAAAGGCAAGGCAACACCAAACAAGGTTCTTAGCATTTCTCTAAAAGTTAAAAGAAAAATAAAAGAGCCAAATGGACGTTTCAACTAGCTCAGCCACATTAAAAGCAAAATGCATCTATAGAAAGTTGAAGTCTAAGGGCAAAAAGGTGTCTCATGGAAGAGAAACTGAAGTCTAACAAAACAAGAATTAAGAGGATCTAGATGTACTAACATGGAAAAAAGTGTTTAAAAATGGAGTTAGATCAAAACAATACATTTCAGGAAAATACACATTTTAAAAATCCCTCCTAATGAAAAACTGATAACAATACACACAAGTGTAGGCATTGAGAACACATGGAGAAGCAAATGCCCATTGTTAATGGTGGTTATCTCAGGGCATTGCAGATGTTCACAATCTAAGTTGCAGATTTCTAAAAACTGGTTGATTTTTTTTAAAAATAATTATTTATTTTGAAACCTGAAAACCTAATTTGAAACTGCTTTTAAGAAGAAGGAAGTACAGACTGAGGCCAGCACAGAGAGCCAAAGGAATGTGCAGAGACAACCCTGGTTTTGGAAGAGGGGACATTTCCCAGCAAGACGAGGTCCGTTGAAGAGGGTCTCCAGAGTCACTTCTGGCTGTAAGTTCTGGGACTCCTGACTGAGATTCCTCTCCACTCGCGGAGTGCAGCCAGAAGGCAAATGTCACAAGAACTGTCTCTTCTACTACATCAAGCCCTTCAACATCAAGGCTTGGACAAGAAGAAAAGAAACCCAACAGAAAAATGTAAAAATAAAGCAAAGTACAAAACCCAGCTTGTGTAGAGAAACTCTCATTCACATGAAAACTCTGGGTCTGTAGCTCACTTGGCAGGGTCTGTCTCCCAGCCCTATGTCTTTCTCCTTAGCACCTAATAAGCCAAGGATCCAAGGAAGGAGTCACCCATTTGTCTGCGGGAGATAAACCATAGGCCCCAGGAGGACTGAGGCCAAGCTGTTTAGTGCACCAGTACATACCAGTGCTTAACATTTATTTAATGAAAGAATGACTTAACTAGTAATTGAATGAATGAGTTGTTTTCAGCATTAGGAGCTTGGAGCATGGTCTGGAGTCTGAGAGAATGAAGTTTACATTCCAGCTCTGACATCTACTGTCTCCATGGCCATGAGTGAGTTACTTTACCTCTCTGAACCTTTGTTTCCTCTCCTGCAAATATGAGGATAATATGCCTACTTGATAGGGCTATATTAAGAGTATCATAACAAAATGCACAAAAAGGGCTTAACACCAGGCCTGGCATAGAGTAAGCTCTGTAAAGGTCAGCAATTATCATTATTGCTTTCACCAGGGATTATGATGGAAGAACCCAGAAAAACTGATATAATCTACCCATTTTCCCCTAACTCTCCCCAGCCATTAATGTTCCAGTTTATCACTTGAGAGAGATGAAAAGGCAATTAGCTTATTCTCGCAGGCCCACTCCCTAGATCTGCCTTCACAGATGGCATCATGGACAGCTAGAAAAGGGTTCAGAGTTTAATGGTCCGTTCCCAGTGCCAGTGGGGAGATGTGAATTTTCCCAGAGGAAATGCACCCCTGGTAAATACATTCTCAGCCTAGTCTGGGTCTCAGGGGGAAAAAAAAATCATTCATTCAGTGACATTAAGATGCTCCAAAGAGAACATTCCAGATTGAACCTCATAGGTGTCCACATTATGGTCAGTCCCCAGCCATACCTTCAGAAGGGTAAGCATCTTTCTGCAGCTTCTTATTCTGAGGATCTGACACCATTATCATAGGACTCCCAGAGCCTCAGGGTTGAAAGGGACTTTCGTAATCATTTAGCCAAACTCACTAAACTGTGGGCTCCCTAAGAGCAAGGGCACAAGTGCTTCATTCAGGGCTTCTCCCCAGCTCCCAGCACGTACCAGGCAGGCAGTACATGTTTATTCTGTAAGTGGGAGAAGGAATAAGCAAAGGAACGAATGAACAAATGAACCTTCTACCTAGCGTAGGAATCTGCCAGATGGCCCTTCAGGATTGGACATCTCCAGTGACAGGGAACTCATGAGACCACCCACTCCATTTTAGACTACATACAACAGTTAACATTCTTACAATGAACCAAAATCTATCTCTGTCACTGGCACCCACTGGCTTCATTCTGTCTTCTGAATCTACATGGAACAATCTGCTTCCTCTTCTACCTAACTGCCATTTCAAGACCAGCAGCATCAGCATCACCTAGGAATTCGTTAAAAATGCAGACTGCTGGACCCCAGCCCAAATGTACTGGGGCAGATAGAAACTCTGGGGTTAGGGCCCAACTATCCATTGTAATAACTCTCTCAGTGATTCTGATGCAGAACCACCGCCCTAGACCACAAGTCCTCAAAATATTTTTAAGGTAGGAGAACTTCAGAAACATCAAAGTGTCTCATTCTCCAAGCCCCTATCACCTTCCTGCCTCTACCACATCCTGGATCATTCTGAGTTTGAAAAAACCAGATAAGTTGCATCACAACAGTTCACACATATTGAAGTGTTAAACCATTTAACACACCTATGTACAACATGCCTATGAGGTAGGTCCTAATTGTTTCCCCGTTTTGTAATTGAGGACACTGGGAATTCAGACATTTAACTTGTCCAAGTTCTCATGGCATGATGTCAGGGCCAGGTTTCAGACCCAGGTCTGTTGGCCCTGACTATGCTTCTTAAGCACTTTTCTGCTCTGTCTCCCTTAGAAGGCAGAAGCATAAAAATAAAGCGCTTCCAAGAACCAGCAGTCCAAACCACAATTTGATGGTAATGATAGTTGCCTTGCAGACACACGGGATGTCACAAAAATGTCATGAACTGTTAGATGCGAATATATGCAAGAAAAATATAGTAAGCAAAGCACATGGCAGGAGAAAGGGGATGGGTATGTTAAGAACTTCAGGGCTAGTTTTTTGAAACAACAACCTTTTCTCCAAATAGGGTTACAGATGTTGGCCAGGAAGGTCTTTCTTTCTAGAAGCAAAAGGAAGGGTCATGTTTCATCACCACCATCTGTGCAATTCTACCGATAGACAAAACACAACTTCCAAATCCTCTCCATTGCCCCGAGCCAGGCCTATCTATGCCTGCGTGCCCATGGGGTGCCCTGGCAGTGTTCTCAGGACTCAGAGAGAGGGCCACAGGGCCACTGAGCAGCATGGCTTGGCCCACCCGCCCCTTCTTCAGCCACATCTTGTTCTCATCTCCTCCCTGACAAGGGGCTGGCTCAGCATATCAGCAGGAAGCCATCTCTCACCACTGGAGTGTATTAGGATTTTCAGGAAACAAGTTGTGAGTGATGTGAGTCCAGGAAGAGAGAAGGACTGTCCAAGATTTCCCACCCCACCCCCTCCTTTTACTGGCTTTGATGGAAAAGCAGTTTCTACAAAGTGTTCCCCCACCCCATACACACACCGTCCAGGCTCACAAGCCCACAAAGCAGGTAGACAGTATTCCTATACTAACAGCAGCTAGCACAGAAATGCTCACTGTGGGCAAAACCCAGGTCGCTCAGACCCCCATGTCCTCTACCAAAACCTGCATCTACTGAATCCCACCTGGGAAAATAAGCTTTTTCTCAAATACTAGACATAAGGTCGCTCTCCAGGGAAGGACAATAGAGCTGCCTGTGGTGGCCAGGGCCCTGTTTGTACGTGCAGCCAGACCCCAAAAGCACACTGCAGTCTGAAACAGCCCTGACCCACCTCTGCTAGAGCCTAGTGCCTTCAAAACCGGAACAATCCCTTTAAGGACTATTTACTATCAGACAAATTTCAAATGCCTCTCTAAACTTCAATCTCTAAAACTCCCTCTGGAAAGAGAAGCAGCAGGGCTAAAACAAATTTGCAAAACGTCTCTGAGTTCAGTCCTCCTTCCTCTGCTTCAGATAAGCACGTGGTGAAGATAAAGTGATAATAATTTCCAAACTACCTTGAAAAACAACCAATGCAGCCATGCTCAGTATAAGTAAACGTTACTTAGCTCATGCCACAGTGGCTATTTTTACTGACACCTCCTCCCCCAGATCTTGCTCCCTCTAGGTCCTTCAAGAAAGAGTATCCTAGCTCTTAAGCACCAGTGATGCTTGGGGAGGTATAGCCTTGCTGAGCCCTCTTATTTCCCCTGGAAGACCTTCACCATGCCCACCCATGCTGATGATCATGCAAGCCTCTGTCATTTCTCGCTCATATTCCCAATGCCGTAGCCATGGGACTTAGCCGAGTAACTGCACAACACCCGGAAACACTGAAAAAATATAAAATCTCAAGCCCCAGCCCAGCCCCAATGAGAATTATATTCTCTAGAGAAGGACTAAGAAATCTGTATTTTAAATAGTTTTTCCAGGTGATACTGGGATTTTCAGGTTCTGGGAATTCTCCTATTCCACTGGATCAATTTTAACATTTTAAATTCTTTTTCTCATTTCTAGCCTCCTAATCACCCTCCCAAACCTAAAGATGCACAGCACAGCACAGAAGAAAAGGCCAGGGCTCAGAAAGCTTCACTTCAAGTACCAGCTGCACTACTCTCTAGGTAACTGTTCTTTCAAACCCCAGAAATGAGGAAAAAGATGAGTATGGTTTTTTTTCAATTTCGTACAAGAGCACCATGGCGTGGCAGGCTCGGGGAGGCCAGGCTAAGGGTCTTCGGACTCTGTAGGGGGGAGATGTAGCTTTGAAAGACTATTTACAATTAATTAAGGCAGCTCTTGTACAAGTCTGTAAAATGAGATGTTAACTTGTAAAATGCTAATAAGATACAATAGAGGAAATGCAAATGATTTCCACCCAGTAGAAAAGATAACTCCAAACGTTATGGTTTCATCATCCCTAGGATGATATTAACCAGTTTTATGTCTAACTTAGCAATCTTATCTCAACATTCATTTTTTTCACTATTAAAAAAATACATACATACATATTTCCCTTATCCAACTTTTAAGCCAGTTATCATCTTGCTGGTTCCCCCATTAATGCATTAATGAGATAAATCGAACTTTGACATGTGCTCACCAGTATTTGTATGAGAACTACTTCACTTGAGCCACCGAAACCTTTACCCTCCGTTTCCTAGACCACAAATAACAGAGTAATAATTACTACCTCACAGCATCACTGAAAGGACCAAATGAGAAACATACATTCAAACACTGATACTTCAAGTTCCGGTGAGCTTGGGCAAGTCAGTTAAACTCTCTGTGCCTGTTTTCTTATCTATAAAATGGGAAGAATTTTAGAATCTACTTCACAGGGCTGTTGTCAAATGCCTATGAAATTTTGTTAAGTAAAATCAACAAATGTGAAAGAACTCTTCTTAAAGTATACCGTTTTGTGTTCTATAATTCACTGTTATAATTTTCTCTGGGAACAGCTATGTGCACATGTGGCAAAATCTTGATAATTGGTAAATCCAGATAATGAGTATCTGAGGGTTCATAATACTCTTTTCGGGTATTAATATTTTTTAACTAGCAAGGGGACATTATGCCAGTTACAAGCTACTTGGCCTTAGTCTCCCTTTCTACCAAATGGAAATAGTGATGCCCAGGACAGGCAGACACTGGAAGGGTTTCTGAAAAGCAGAGAGTGCTATTCTAATGTAATAGCCTATGTTTACCCATATTTGGGACAAAATAACAAACTCAGTAAGTATTGTTTTGTTTTCTTTTGTTTTCAAAGAAGGAGAAAGTAAAGGGGAGAAGAGACAGCTGTCTCAGAACCAAGATTTCTAAACCAGTGCTCATTCCACCTCTGACTCCAAAGGAATGGAAACAAACCAACATGCCAAAGGCACGGCCCTAAAGCCAAATAAGGATTGACAAGTCCAGGGGCCCACAGGCAGAGGCATTCCTTTTTGAGGGAACAGAAAGGCCAAGGAAGGAGGGACTTTAAACATCATTCCTAATCTAAAGAGTGGGGATCCCCTCCTACCCCAAGGACTTTCTTGAACAAGTATCATTACTGCCAGAGGACCAGCTCCAGAAGCAACACTTTGAAGCAAGATGGCGCTACCCATAATCCTGGCAAAAAGCCAAAGCTACATGGCATGTTTTCTTTAGCCTTTTATTAAGGAAGTTTCCCAACAATGCATTAAATCAACACTCTTTTTCACCAACCACTTCCCATTACATCTTCTCCCAGTCCCTATAAGACCTGGCATCCTTCCCACCAGCTCCTGGTTCTATGTTTTGCTTTTATATACCAAAGGATGTTTGGATGAGCACTGTTTACTCCTTTGACCAGCAGGGTATTTCTTTAATCCTCTCCATGCCTCCCTCTTGGCTAACTCCACAAAAACGAGTAACTTCTCTGTGCAAACATGGCTGATTTCTTGAGATCAGGGAGCTTAAGTGTTAGAGACCTGAGATAAGGGACCTCAAAATGTGTCACCCAAGAGTCTAGAGATTTGTTCTACAGTGTCCTGAAGAGCCTGTTATGAGTATTTATTGGAGGTGGATAAGAATAGTTAAAAGAAATGGGGTACTATCTCTACCACTTCTCAGAAAATTTTTAAAAATGAAAACATTACCTGATAGCAGTCTCTCTGGCAACCAGATTTTGATAAACAACCACAGTGTTTGTTTAACAAATCAACCTGAAGGGAAGGGCCAAAACAAGAGGTACCAGGCATATTTCAGAGATCTACTTGGTGAATAAGACAAAGGGGAAGGGAAGAAAAGGAACCTCTAAGATCACTGGGCCTACAAAAATATGTTAGGAAAGAGGACCATTTCATTTTTCCTATGAAAAAAAACATACAAACAAAAAGCAGGTGGGTGAAGACAAGAAACCAACCCACCTTAAATGTGGGTGCTTCGTCCCTTTTAGACTCTGATTAAATATCCCAATAACTCTGCCCCAGGTTTTTTAACATCCTAAAGCACAAATCACAGCTATGACGCAGTCAAGAAGGTCGGATGTTGGCGAGCCCTTCTAGATCGTAATGGACAACAACTGTCCCAGCCTCTAGCATCTTTGCCACCTTCTTGGAGTAAGATTGCCCTGATTTGCATTCAGACAAATGTTCCCCTGTCCCTGCATACTGACTGTGGGCACCTGGAGTCAGTAGTGACAAGCCAAGACAATCAAATCTCATTTCGCCAAATTCCATGATGGGTGACATCTGGTGAAAATGGCTGGAGCAGAGTCACCCCAGTGGTGGCACCTGAAAAGACTAACTATGAATTCCTAAATCCTTCCTGTTCAAGCCCTAGTTCTTCAGCTGTTTTTTTTGTTTTGTTTTGTTTTCCCCAACACATTCTATCTGTTGTCCCATATCCTTCCGTAAAGTTTTTTTTTTTTTGGGGGGGGGGGGGGGGGGGGGGGGGAGATCAGTATACAAATTGCAGAGTTGACTGCAACAAAAGAATCTTTTTATGCCACCCTATCTGTCTAATGCTTCTCCTCAATCCACTTTTTTTAAGTTTATTTATTTTTGAGAGAGAGAGACAGGTAGAGCGTGAGTGGGGGAGGGGCAGAGAGAGAGGGAGACACAGAATGTCAAGCAGGCTCCAAGCTCTGAGCTGTCAGCACAGAGCCTGATGTAGGGCTCAAACCCACAAACTGTGAGATCATGGCCTGAGTCAAAGACAGACGCTTAACCGACTGAGCCACCCAGGCACACCAACCCTTGATCCACTTTTATATTTTTTTAATGTTTATGTATTTATTTTGAGGGGAAGGTGGAGGAGGGGCAGAGAGAGAAAGAGAGTATCCCAAGCAGGCTCCACACTGTCAGTGCAGAGCCCGACATGGGTCTCGATCTCACAAACCATGAGATCATGACCTGAGCCAAAATCAAGAGTCAGACACTTAACTGACTGAGCCACCCAGAAGCCCCTCAATCCACTTTTATAGATGAAAAATTTGAAAAAGAGCAAAAGCAACTTACCCAACATCACATAGTTATATTTTGCTTCTAAACTCATCAGTCTAAATAAACAAAAATAAGCTAAATGTCAGTGGTAGATAATCCAAGAGTTAGGCCATCCAGATACTCCCAGAAGGCAGAGAGGAAGGATGTTCGTGTAATCTTGTCAATAACTGCTTATTAAGCAGCATCATATAGTACAAACTGTGGGGCACATGGCATCAGGGAGACCAAGTTCCTCCTGGCTTGAATCCATCATGTATTTGTTCTGGGTCCTCAGCCAAGCTGCAGTACCTCTTCTGAAGCTCAGGCTCTGCCTCTGCAAACCTGTTTACTCATTCCACAAATATTGACTGAGACCGTGGTGTGCCAGGCACTGTGCTAGGATGCTAAGGGAGTTGAGTGAGTGGCACAAGCACAGTTTTCCTGCCCTCCCCAGCACCTGCATCTCTATTATGAAGATCAGAGTAGGCTGAAGGGTGGCGGAATGTGCCAAGTAAGCATACAGATAATTTTGCACCAAAGGCAATTGAAAAGAAACAGATACAAAAAACATGCTCTCTGCCCTCTACCTATTTGCCTAAAATCAGGACAAAAATTTTCAAAGGCGTCCCTCCTCCCCTCTCTACCAGGAAGGACAAAAGTTAATCACCGGAGACAACTTCAGACCCTATCCACCTGGTGAAGGCACCAGAGGAATCTACACAACAACTTTCACTGACTAGCTTTTGTCTCCCATTAGTTTGCCATATATTACCTTCCCACAGCTTACCATCTTTGGAAGTGTAACTGTTTTCCTCTGTCCTGTCATTTCTCTACAAATTTATTGTTCTTTGGGAAAGATGCTACATAAGCCTGAATTCTAACTCTTTGAGTTACTCCTCATTTTTCCCTCGCTATCTCTTATGTATACATGTTAATAAACTTCTGTCTGTTTTTCTCTTGTTAATCTGCCTTTGTTTACAGGGTTCCCAGCTGAGAACTTAGAAAGGTAGAGGGTAAATTATTTTTCCTCCCCTACAAGGTCAGCTGTGAAAGCACTTTGCAAACCAGGCCACACAGAAGGCGGGTATGACCATCTGGTCCCAGGAGGCCAAATCACTGTTAAACAGCCCATCTTCCTTCCTTCCTAGAACTTTTGCAAACCAGTCGGGCAACAACTAGCAAGTACCCGTAACAAGCTGCTTACATAGCTGTGGAGGAAGGGTGCATCAGTATTTAGGTGTGTGTGTGCATATGTGTGAGTGTGTGTGTGTGTGTGTGTGTGTGTGTGTGTGTGTTGAGGACAAACAGGAAGAATGGCGTAGAGAATAGGAACTAAGGGTCCTTACTCAACATTGCTGATCTCCTTTTCCCCAGCCATATTCCTATCACCGCATAACTGAAAGGCTTGCTTAATCTTTGCACTCTTACCCAAGCCCCATATTTAGCATCAAGAAGTCAGGAGATAAAGTGCTTCTAGCATACCAGGAGCCTGATATCTTTCCCAACACTTAGATCACCTTTTTTCCCTAGCATTCCAGTCTCCCTTCAAAAGAATCCCTTCCTTTCTGTGTGACTTGCCTTTCCTTTCAGTGGAGGAGGGGGCTTGGAAAAAGAAACCATGCCTGATATAATGCAGCCATTATAGCCCCTTGGCCCATCTGGACTTCTCTCCAGGGAGGCTGATGCAAGAGGAGAAAATGTGGAGGCTGCCAGTTTTCCACAAATCTGTAACCTCAGGGGAGAGAGAAGAAAAGGGGGCAGTGGGGTACATGGGAGCTATGGAAGGGACTGGAAAAGAGCCATAAGTACAGAAGTCATAAAGACCCCATTTCTCCTGAAACTGGCTAAGAAAAGCCTAACCCAGCTCCACCCACTCAATGATATCATTGTTTTCAACAAAAGCTGGTTTGAGACCACCCCCCCCAACCCCCCCAGAGAGGCTCCGAGTGAGGCCTCAGCTGCTGGACCAGGCAGAAGGCTCACCAGTTCCTGGGAGATTAAGTACTTAGAATTGCAGATAAGGGGGGAAACCATGTAAAAGCCCAAATTACAAAGATAACCAGGGTAAGGACAGACTTTGCTTCTGCCCAGCCTTTTAGGGTCATGGAAAGAGAACAGGACACTACTTTACACTTGGATTTTATCAGTGAATCTCCACCATGATCCTGCCAAGTTGGTGCCTGGGGATTATTACCTTCATCTAATGAGAAAACTAAAGATTGAAAAAAGAAGTGACTTGTCTGAGGTCCTATTGCAAGCTAAGGACAAACCCAGGGGCCGGCAGCCCTGTCCCACTACCTACACATGCAGGAAACTCACATTGGTCTTTGACTCCATCCCCTTCCTCAGCGCTTAGTCTACCCACCTCCCAGTCTCCACGATTCCACCCTATAAACATGCCTGTAACGCATCCCCTTCTCTCCTTATCAGCTACTTCTTCCCTAAATTCAATCACCTTAATTTCTCACTCAGTTATAATAAAACTCTTGAATGGGTCTTAGTACCTCTCTGGTCTTGCCCCTTCCAACCCATCCTACACTTCAGTTGAAGTAGTCCTTGTCAAATGCATGTGGGAGGCTGTTACTATCTGGCTTTTAAAATATTCTTCATCAGCTCCCCATTGCCCTAAAGATAAATGGCCAACCCCCTTAAGGAGCCTAAAAGGCTCTTCAAAGATTCACCCCTGCTTACCTAGCCAACTTCCTCTCTCACCATTTCCTCCTGCCCTCCTCCCTCTGCTATAACCACAAAGAACTTGTTTTCATCTCCACATGTTACTCTTACCTTCAGGACTTTGTTTCTTCTACCACTGCAGCTTGAATAGGCCAACTCTACCACCCTCCTCCTACTCCTTCCTTCCTTCCTTCACTTCCTCCCAGAAGCCTTCCCTTACCTCCAGTCCAGGGTAGGCTCCCCCTCCCCATGCTCCCACAGTAGCCTCTACGTCCTCCATTACAGCCCTATGTTGTTCCAGAAAAGTTTCATTCCCTGGCTCCTTCACTAAGCTCTAAGCCCCACCCACCATGGCAGAGACTGTGCTTTGCCTGCCACTGCTCTCCAAGGAACACCCAGGACCTAGCCCAGTACCTGCCACGTGGTTGGCACTCGCAATATCTGTTGAATGAAGGAAGAGAAGGAAGGAAAGACAAGAAGTGAAGAGTTACCAATGAGTAGACCAGAGCTCAGGCCCAATACAATAGAGATTCCCATCAGTAAAGCCAGAGATTCAGGGTGCCTGGCTGGCTCAGTCAGTAGAACATGTGACTCTTGATCTCAGGGTCATGCGTTCAAGCCCCAAGCTGGGCATAGAGCCTACTTAAAAAAAAGAAAAAAGAAAAAAAAGCCAGGGATTCTCTGACCCAATGTCCACCTCCAGCTGAGTTTGAACAAGATCTATGATGTGCTCCAGGGTGTCCAAGAGCCTATTTATTTAGTATTCAAGGTGTCAGCTAAAGGTCTGTGTATGGCACTAAATTCTACATAGAGAAAGACTAAGCTCATTTTCTTAAAATCAAAATATTTCCTGGGTGAAATGTAAACACAGTTTCATTCTCAGAACAGAACCAGTCCAGAGGCTCTAGTATTGACCTCCTCCTCCCTTAGATTTTTCCTGAGCTAGTCATGCAACAGGGCACAAACACAAAGGCTGTGGAGTGGAAACATCCTCCACCTTCTAGGGAGTCTAGATGAAGAGCCTCAACACATCCTAGAAGCTAGGGAGAAAACAGAGGTCCTGAAGGTGGCACTTCCACACATCTCCCAAATCCAAAAGTATATCCACATATCCTTCTGCATCCCACCCAGCATGCCCTGCTTCTCAGGAGGCTTTCTTTGCCTCCCTAAGTTGTGAAGAAGCCACCCTCTGCCTTATGCTCAGCCTCTTGCAATCAGTCTATGGCTCCCTCCACCAGGTACACTTTGATCCACTAGACTCAGACCAAAGTTCCTTTCAATGGGGAGGGGTGGGGCAAGAGCTTCTTCTCATCCGATGTGTTAAAAAAAAATGCAGCCTAGCTTTGGAGTGTACCTCAAGGATCTTTCCTAGAGGTACCCCATCTACCTCCCTGACCACATGGTTTTACCTGAGGGAAGAGAGCCCAACTCAAAGTAAAAAAAAATTAATAATAACAATAAAATTAAAAAGAGAGAGAATAAAAAATTGAGCTTTAGGGCACTGAAATCCTGGGGTAGCAAGCTGTGGAAGGAAAATAAACCCTTTCCCTAGTCCCCACATAATACCCTTCTGAGTCAAAATGATCTGGCTCGTTGGAATACTGAATTCCTAAGAGATTATTAGCACTACAGCCCTGGTGCCCCTTGATCCAGACCAAATATTTATATATTAATTTCAGTCTGAATTCCTTTCTCATTTTTCCACACACCTCTCCTCCCTCCCTCATCCAAAGCCTCCCCTCCTTTGGATGGACCCAGAAAGCATAATGCTAAATGAAATAAATCGGACAGAGAAAGATAAATACTGTGTGATCTCACTTATATGTGGAATCTAAAAACCAAAACAAACGAATAAACAGGATAAGACTCATAGATATAAGAAACAAATTATTGGTTATTGGAGGAGGGACAGAGTGGGGCGGGGGGCATGGAATAAGTGAAGGGGATTAAGAGGTACAAACTTCCAGTTACAAAATAAATAAGTCATGGGGATGTAAGGTACAGCATAGGGAATATAGTCAACAATATCAGCATAACTTTGCATGGTGACAGATGGTAACTAAACTTATCATGGGGATCATTTCATAATGTATAAAATGTATCAAATCATATACCCCTGAAATTAATAGGATATTGTCTGTCAATTATACTTCAATAAAAAAACAACAACAACAACAACCCACAGCCTTTTCTCCTTGCTCCTGCAAGACAGAGCTCCAAGTAACCGTCCTTAGGGAAGTTTTCTCTATGCCCCAGTCAGAAAGTCTCTATTCCCACCTGCTTCCTCAGCACTGTACTTGCAACCCTATTATTAAGTTTGTAATCTGCTTTGAATTATGTATGCTGTTTGCATGTTTTCTCTCCCACAGACAGTAAACTGCCAGAGGGCAAGGACACTGTGTTTACACCTATTCCCTACAGCACTTGCATAGTATTTTACACATACATGCTCTATAACATTTGCTGAAATCAACCTTGTGGAATGGAGACAAGTTAGTTCTGGCTTAAAATGCAAGAGATCCGGGGCGCGTGGGTGGCTCCGTCGGTTAAGCGTTTGACTTCGGCTCTGGTCATGATCTCACAGTTCATGAGTTTAAGTCCCGTATCAGGCTCCGTGTTCACAGCTTGGAGCCTGGAGCCTGCTTTGGATTCTGTGTCTCCCTCTCTCTCTGCTCCTCCCCTGCTTGCATTCTGTCTCTGTCTCTCTCTCAAAAATAAATAAACATTAAAAGAACACTTTTTTTAAATGCAGGAGATCCATCAGCTGATGAATGAATAAACAAAATGTGGTATATCCATACAATGGACTACTATATAGGAATAAAAAGGAATAAAGTACTGATACATGCTATTCAACATGGATAAAACTCACAGATATTATGCTAAGTGAAAAAGGCCAGTCACAAAAAAAAAAAAAAAGCAAAAAACAAAAACACCAAAACAACACATGTTGTATAATCTCCTTTACATGAAATATCTCAAAAGCAGAAAACTATAGAGACAGAGAGCAGAGTAGTGGTTGCCTATTGCTGAGGGGGGTGGGGAAAAAGGAGCGCCTGCTCACATCAGTGTGCAAGCGCTGCCTTCACAAAGTACCACAAACTGAATGGCTTAAAAAACAAATTTATTATCTCACAGTTCTGGAGGCTAGAAGTCTAAGATCAAGGGGTTGGCTGAGCCATGCTTCCTCTGAAAGTTTTAAGGAAGGATCTGCTCCAGGCCTCTCTCCCAGCTTCTGGTAGTTCCTTGGTTTATTCCATGACCTCAATCTTCACACAGCGTTCTCCCTGTGTGCATGCCTGTGGCCAAATTTCCCATTTTTATAAGGACACCAGTCATATTGGATTGTCCCATATGATTTCATTTTAACTGATTAAATCCACAATGACTGTATTTCCAAATAAGGTTGTTCTGAGGTCCTGGGGGCTAGGACTTCAACATGTGAATTTCGGGGACACATTCAACCCGTAACACTGCTAATGGCTTCTTTTTGGAGTGATGAAATGTTCAAAAGCTAGGACATGTGGGGTTATACAACTCTAAAAAACATTCAGTTGTATATTTTAAATAGATAAACTATATGGTTTATGAGTTATTTATCAATAAAGCTTTTTTTAAAAAATGGAAGGAGAGTTGGGTTTGAAGAGTGTGCCCAAGCTCAAAACTCGACCCACTGGTGAGAGTGTGTGAAAAGTTGGCTCCACAGGGCTGTAGGATGTAACTTAGAGGGAAGTCAAAGGCAATGTGCGTTTATCCACGTGTTCTACATAAAGTCCCCTGATCCAGTGATTGAAACCTAGAAGGTGATCCTCTAGAAGTACCTTCCAAAGAATACAGGGGCGTTCACTTCAGCACTGTTTGTAAAAATGAAAAAAAAGAAGAAACAGCATGAACGCCTATCCATATGAGGTAATTAATTAATCGTGGCATCTTTATCATTATTGAATCTGGACGATGGGCATATGGGGATTCATTATATTATTCTACTTCTGTATGCATTTGATAACTTTTCATTATAAGAAATTTACAATTACGCCATATATATACAATTTAATATCACATAGCCATTAAAAATTACCTGATAAAAAATCATCTGATAAATTTACATGGAAATGTGTCTATAATATGCTCTCATATTCTGCTGCATGACTATAAAAAGGTACAGCCTTCGGGGGTAGAAGCTGTGGAGTGAGAGGTACAACTGATCAAAATCCAAACCATTTTAAACGTATATGCTAAATGACCTTGCAACTCTACCTGTAGGTATCAATCCTACAGAAATGCTAGCAAGTGTTCTTAAAGATAATGTGTAAGCTAATTACTGCAGCATTACTTGAAATAGCAAGAATTGGAAACCTAACTGTCCATTAATAAGGATATTAATTTTGATCTATCCATTTAGTGGAATCCTATGTCACCATTAAAAAGAATGAGACAGACCTATAAATATGCTAATATGAAAAGATACTGAAGATAAATAATAAAAAAGCAAATTACAGAATAATATATAGAGTATGATCTCATTTATTTTGAAACTCTATTTCTTGTGTAATTTTTTTCTAGAATTTTATTATCAACGTTTTCAAACACTCCAAAACTTGCTTGTGTAAATTTTTTTAATGATTTGATGATTGTCCATGCTATATTTCCAACTGAAAAAAATTTATAAAACTGAGGATGTCGTATAACCCTACTTGGGTAAATTTACATGGAAATTTACAAAGGGCTTTAAAAAAAATCTATGTAAGATACTAAGTTCAGCATCAATGTGCACACGCTGGATGCCGGCTATCGTTGTGACCTTAAGGTAAACAGCCTGATGGTAAAGGGATCCTTAGACTCAAGAATCAACTCCTGACTTCCTCCAAGTGCAGTACTTCCCTTTGCTCTGACAAGGGTCCATCTAAGGCCAACAGGGCAGCTGACAGCTTCCTCCCATTCATTTTACCCCGTGCTCCTGCTGAAGGGCCGCCAGGAGAAATAAGCTTGAGACAAAAGAAAACCATGGACATCCTTCCTGGCTACACAGGCAGCCCTGGCTGTGGATCCCTGGAAGGAGATAGAGCCGGAACCGGCAAACAAATCCTGACCTCCGTATCGGACAGTTCAGGGTTTTGCCAAGGGAGTGGCTGGGCACTGATTCTGCAGGCACAGAAAAGAGGTACAGTTTGGCTGGCTAGAGAACCCTACAAAGCTGTATTCTTGAGACACAGTTAGGTCAAACTGGGCATGCCTGGAGAGCAGAAGTGAATTTCCTCTCAGGGGCAATGGGTTCTAAGGTCAACTCCTCCAAATTACATTTGGAAACCAACCCAGGGGAATTCCCTCTTACTTCATTCTTAACTGTTTTTCCGACCCTGAGAATTACAAATAATAGCGACTATTTATTACACTTTCATGGTGCACCAGGCCTTGTGCACATCCTCTAAGAGCATTACGTTATTGAACTCACACAACATCCAGCGAGGTGGCCACTATTATTAGCCCCATTGAGTGGATGAGAAAACTGAGACTCAACAAGCTTACGTCATCAGTGGGTGCAAAGAGCCAAGCTCTAAATCCATACCATACACTGAAATCCAGATCCTAATCAAGGCCTAGGACAGACAGAAGGAAAGGGAAGAGGGAAGGTAGAATGGGGAAGTAATGCCAGTTCTAACTGAGATAGAGCATATCGAGCAAGGGCAAGGCATCTGAGAAGCAATACAAGGCCATGGCTAAGAGCCTGGGCTTTGAAATCAAACAGATCTAGCTTCACATCCAGGCTCTGCCCTTCCAACCCAGGTGACCTTGAGCAAGTCACACTGTTCCGTGTCTCAAGGTCTCCATCTGCCAAATAAGGCTAATATAGGTACCTACACCTCAGAGTTGTGAGGATTCACTTAGATGAACCATATAGAGACCTCTGAACAGTGCCTGCTATGTAAGCATCTTTTACATGGTAACAGCTATAATTACCATGGTTGTTGACACCATTATTAATATCTGACCATCATTCCTCAGCCAGAAGTTACCTGAAGGCAGACTGAGCATCAGAGGACATGACCTGGAACTTAGGAAATGCTGATAAGTAATAACCACACAACACTATTTCTCAATATGTTTTTCTCTTGTCGCTTCATGCATGAAGACAGTCACAGGGGCCATGTGCAATGCTATGCCTTATCAAGGCACTTTAGAAAATATTTGTTCTTGATTTTGCATGAATGAAAGTTAGTGTGTATTGAAACCTGCTTGTTATGTGCTAGGCACTGTATTGAGCACCTCCTAATACATTACCACTAAACCTCATGAGCCCTGGGTATTCATTTCCTGTGGTTGCTGTATATTACCATAAACTTGGTGGCTTTAAACATTACAGGAAATTTTTCTTTCCCGATTCTGGAGGCCAGAAGAATGAAATGCGTCTTACATGGGAACTGTAGAGGAAATCCATCTCAGTCTACAAAGCTACAGTTGGAAACAACATCTCCAACAGGACCACTGAGCCAAAATCAAGGTGACAACAGGACTGCACTCCCCCTGGGAGATTCCATTCCTTGCCCCATCAAGCTTCCAGTGGCTGCCTGCATTCCATGGCTTGTGGCCACATTACTCCAGTCTCTACCTCCATGGTTATACACTGCCTTCTCCTGTCTACGATCAAGTCTCCCTCTGCCTCCTTCTTATAAATGTATTTGTGATTTCACTGAGGGCCCCCTAGATAATCCAGGATAATCTCCCCTTCTCAAGATCTTTAACTTAATCGCATTTACAAAGACTCTTTTTTTGCCATATAAAGTAACATAGTCTCACGTTCCCAGGATTAGAATGTGAATATCTTGGGGTGGGGAGCAATTTTCAATTTACCCCACCCTGCAATGAAGGTATTAATATCTATTTTCTATGCATGTGGTAGAATATAGTAAGAGGCAGATGGTTCTGAGTTTGGCTCCTGGCTCTGCCTGACATTGGGTAAATTACTTAAACATCCTTACACTTGAGTTTCCTTATTCATAAAATATGAATAACAATAATACCTCCTTCAAAGGGTTGCCATGAGGATTAAATAAAACAGTGTGTGAAGTGTCTCTGCACAGTGACTGGCTCTCAGCACATGCTCACCAAGGACTGAGTATTATTATGAATATAGATAAAGAAAATATTCAGAAGGCAGGTGACTTGCCAAAGGCCACCTAACCGGGAAGTGTCAGTGCCTGGAACTGAATCTGGGTCTCTGTGGCACCAAAGCCTGAGTCTGTTCTACTCTATGGATTATGATGTTCTGGGTGTATGGGCTCACTTGCGGCCTTCAGAATCAACACTTCTAGGTTATTTCAATTCCAGATGCTCCCCGATACTCTCTTCTGGCAACTGTATAGCTACCTCCCTTCAGATCAGCTCTCCTAATTACTGAAACTGAATTTATGCAACGGACCCTAAGAAAGCGGTATCAAGTCTCCAGTGATTTAGAAATAATAAAGACGCTGCTTATGTGAGAATTTGGCTTGCAAAAAGATCACATCAGATTGGCTGGCGATCCATTCTGCAACTCTAGGGGTTCTGGGCAACGTGGGACTTGTAGATGAAATCCATCTCCATCTACAAAGCTACAACTGGAAACTACATCTCCAGCAGGACCACAGGTGTCTCTGGGGCAAGGTTCCTAGTGTAGTACTTGGAATTTGTATCCGCTTCTGCCTTCGCTGCCTCAGAGTCAACGCAGCAGGGTTAATTGAGTTCCTGGTACTTCAGAAAACATTTGAAGAAGACTGCAGACACTTACAGGCAGCTCTCATCAAATTCTGGTGTCCCCGCCCATCCACTCAACCATTTCCTCGGCACCAGCTTCCTTCAGTTATTCAGTCTCAGCTGTGGGGAATGGGGAGCCCAGCTGCATGCCGAGTTTGGAAAAACATTTTGAATACTTTAGATCTGCCAAATACTTGGTTAAAGAACGATATCCTCTAATTTCTTAAGCCATGTGTATTTTAAGTGAAATGTAATCCATATGTCTGTTGACTCATTTAAATGCAACTCAGTGAAGCATGGTTTACCAAGCGGACTGGGATAGCATCTAAGCCTTTCTTAAGCTGGTCTTTGATCCAGGGAAATTGAAGTTTGCCAACAACAAATGAAGCTCATGACAATAGAGGGTCAGACAGAGCTGTCCTTTATCCTAGATAAGATGTTAAAGTCTACTCTCAACTCAAGAGGAAGCTGGGAAGGTGGAGAGAGCAGAGAGCACAGTGGCTTAGGTGTATTCAGGGTTTTGGTCTGGATCAGCTATATATTTCTCCCAGGCCTCCTTGGAAGGGAAGTGTGGCACTAAGAGGTTCTTAACTAATCCAGCCTGTCTCTTACTGAAAAACTCCTTTCCTGATTGCTAATTCTCCCCTTTTCCAACCCTCCAGTATTATATAATTCAAATAGAATTGAGGGGAAAAAGGAGAAAACTAGGGCACTAGATCACTCCATTAGCAGTGAATGTTAATTTTCCAGGTTGTCACCTCTTTCCCAAGCCAAAATCTAAATCTTATCATCATTTGGACTCAAGGAAAGACAGTATACCGAGGAAATTAAGAGTTCCAGAATGTGCTCAAGAGACCAGCAGGGAGACGTACATGGCCAAAGGTCCTCTGGGCAGAGTGCCCACTAGTTGAGCTACTCATGTGTTTTTGAAGGTGACCTTGTAACCTAGTGATCCTGCCCTTGGGTGCAACCCAATGAGCATCGAGCATCCTGCAAGCTGATTCAACAGTTCAGTGGGCTCTCCTCTTGGGAAAAAGTGCAGAAAGGAGAAGGGGGTGAACCAAAGCCTACATGTCCTGGAGGTGTTCATCTCCCTAGATGCTTACAGCTAAGGAAGAGTCCATTTGATTTCAGCAAACAGATTTTTGTCCAATACAGTTTCTGGGTTGATGAGGCAGTCCTCAGGGTATGGGGGAAATTATATGCAGAAAAAATATTACGGATTTATGACTCAAAATTTTGGGTTGTGAAAATAACAGCCTATAATTTCTTCCCTGTTGTTTCCCTTTTCCTGTTTATGTTGCCTAAACGGTGAGTCCTGAGCTAGAAGTTCAAACTCTACTCCAAGGTCTGTGGTTTTGGGGCACTTGCTTTTATCCCACTGCCTTATTTTCAAGGATGTTTCTTTAACTGGAGAGCAAACTCCCTAAGGAAGGGACTCATTTTCCATTTTTCTACTTACACCACATCCTTTAAATATGCAGTGAAGGAAAAAGCTCTTAGAGCCCAATGGGGACAAAATCCCCATTTTACAGATGAGAAAATTGAGGCCCAGGAGAGCCAATTGGCTTGTTGTTCACCTCTACATCATGTGTCTCTGAGCTCAGTACTCTCTCCACCGGACCACTATGCCTTAATCGCAAGTAAGATTCTCTTAATAACAGCTATGCACCAACATTTGCAAATCATGTGTGAGTTAATGTAAAAGAACATAATATACACTTTATTGGAGTAGAGTACTACTTCAGACATACAGTTAAATCTAAATAAACAAGCATGGAACAATGTATATAGTATAATCTCATTTCTGCTCCTCCCTCCCCAACAAAAATAGCAGCCGGTATATGTGCTTCTGTGCAACTGTGTTTATGCATATCTGTGCGCATGTTCTCACACACACAGAAAAGATCCTGGGTAGGCCCACCAAAGAGTGGATTCACCGTGAGCCTGTGAGGCTCTCGTTCCTTAACTTACCATATTTTGGTATTGCTAAATGTTTTACAATGAGCACGTATTGCTTTTGCAATTAAAAAACCATGAGCAAGAAATAATAGTAGCTGCCATTTACTGAGTATGGAATATAAGCCAGGCACAATGCTGGGCCCTTTACACATACCATCTCATTTCATCCTCCCTATGGCTCATGGCACAGCACTATCATTATACCCTGGATAGGGAAACTGAGACTTAAAGAGAATACGCAGTTAGTTAAGTAGCAGAGCCAGGATCTGAACCCAGAACTGTTGAACACGAAACCCATATTGTGGTTAGCCCTACAATGTCACTCCTTTTCACCTGCACTCTATAAAAGATGTGTGTCTCCCATGGGCATACAGCCATTTATCCTGAGTTGCTTCACAGCAGGAAAAGGCTGCCAGTTGTGACGTTATTGAACTAAGGCAACTCGCAGTGTCTGAGCTGAAAGACTGTTTGCTACACCCCGACTCTCCCGGCCCACCCCCTGCTCCTCCATCTCCACCATTCTTGGAAATCTCTCCATGTGTGAATTCCATTAAAGGCCTGCTCACTGCTATTTTGGGCCATGCATTAGCACATGGGCTTTGACTTGATGGGAGAAGGCCAGACACCTCAGGATGATGAAAAATAAATTAGAAATGTCCTCTCCCTTCCCTCAGAATCCCAGAAGCCCTTGCCCACAGTCCTTGCCCTGGGAGGCCTCAGAATCCAATATGTGGGGAAATGTATGGGGATGGAGGAAGCCTTCATAACCTATCAGGATTTAAACTTGGGTGTTGCTTCTCCTTGGAATTGTCATCTCTTAGCTGTCCACATGGCTCACTTCCTCACCTCCTTTAGGCCTTCACCCCAATATCAAAACACCACCAAAGCCTTTTCTGACCGCCATTCTGAAAAGCACCTCCCTCCTGACCCCTCCTGCCTCCCCCAACTTTGTTTCCTCCATAGCACTTGTCATCGGACATACCACAGTTTACTTGTTTACTTGTGTACTGTTCTTGCCACTAGAATATAAGCTCCGTAGGGCAGAACTGTTCTGTTCACCCAGCCATGTCCCCAGTACCAACACCGGTGCCTGCAATGCTGCAGGTACATAATAGATGCATGACAGTGAATGAATCGGTGGGGGAAATGAAGAACCAGAGACTGAGAAGTCACCAGGCATAGGGCCTAGCTTCCCCTCAAATATCACAGGATTACAAAAACTTTAACACAGCAATTTGAAAAATCAGAAAAGCATCATTCCCCCACTTCCCCCAGCTCCCCTCCCCCTCCCAGCTGTTTTGAATCCAGATTCACAAGCACCATGAATGAGAAGGCTTTGGGAAATAAACACACTAGGAAGTCGTGTGCAGTTAGAGTTCCGCTTGCTAACACATGTTCAAAAACAAAAAACCCAATTTGGACGAAAATAGCAGGAAGCTGTCCCCTAGGGATACCTGGTGAGGTCATATTTTTTGGCTCTGCTACTTCCATTTTTGTCAAGCCTCCTGCCTTCTGCCAACTCAAGGAGGCCAGGAACCACATCCAGCACCCCCCCCCGCCCCCACCCCTGCTGTTCACTGGGAAACCAAAGAGATGCCTGGAGCAGCAGACAGTAGAGCTGTGTGCCAGGCTCTCCTCTGGAACCTCTCAGTGTGGGACAATAAAAATCACAACAGTGGTTGATCACCATGTGTTTTATAAGCACTTCACGAGCACCACCTCATTCAGTCCTCACAATCACCCTATGAAGTTAGTCAGCGTCACATTCTGCATTTTATAGATAAGGGCACTGAGTTTCCAAAAGTGGCAACAATTTGCCCCAGGTTACACAGCTCGTAAGCCGAACCTGGATTTCTGTGACTCTAGAACCAAGCCAAGAACACAAATGATCCTACTTTCACCTCTCTCATTTACTTGCTGTGTGACCTTAGACAAGTGCCTAACCCTCTCTGATTCAAAGTTTCTACAACCACACATAAGACGGTTGCACTAGGTGTTTTTCTAAGATGTCTTTCTGCTCTAACTTCCAATGACCTCTTGCACAGGTTCCAAAACATGAGGGAAGGATGACTCCTGGGATCCCATTTACCCATGACATCACCCCCATCACTTGTACTACCCAGAGGAAGTTGAAGGCCCAAATGCTTCACTTGGGGCCAAATAGAACAGATGAGGCTCAGGTGGCAATAGCAAATATTCAGACTAGAGCTGGAAGGCTGGGGTCATGGGAAGCTAAAGCAGGCTCCTGAGAGACAGTCAAGAACAGACCCTCTGAAGGCATTTCCTGCAGGACGAAAGGAAGACAATGCAAGGAGAAATCCCAGTCATGCAGAGCCTATGCCTTCTGAGGACACAGCCAGCCAAATCTGCTCCAGGAAAATGGGACAAAAGGAACCCATTCTTGGGGTGGTTTCACTGTAGGAGGAAAGTAGCAAAAATGTTTGAGATGCCCATCTGTTTAGCTTCCCGAAGGCCACCATATATATATACTGGAGACAGAGGAAAGGTGTGGATGAAGTCCATTACTGTACATGCTGCTTAAGGCATACATTTGCCACACTTCCAACACCACTCACCCTTCTTTGCAAGTGTCCAAAGCCCAAATTTGGAATAATTTATATTCTTGCTTTCCACCCAAGCTCAGCAGCCATTCCCATCCTTCTGGATACGGGAAGGTCCCTATCCATCCCTTTCTTGGCAGTGATGCGTTTGATTACTCATCTGCTTCTAGGGGACTCAAGAGGCTGCCAAGAGGAGGCAGGCAGTTCCCTGAGCCATGCAGCCTTATCTGTGAGGTCTGTGAGGCAGAACTGGTTAGTGGGAAAACACCAAAGGCCTCAGCATCCCCCAGCCAAGTGAGCAGAGCTCTCCAGTGTTCAAGCAGATTGGGAATGGTGAAAAAGCAGCCATGCTTTATGTCTATTCACCTGCTCAATAACATGAATCAAGATACAACTGCACTTGATGGCAAATCAATGTGGAAATACTCCTGAGCCAGGCAGCCACCCAAGATGAATGAGGTTAGGAAGATGGAAGAATCAGCCTGATTAAGCCAGGGGACTGCTGACCATGCCCTTATTGGCAGAATCTCAGACTTAGCTGACCCAGAACAGATGGAGCAGCCCGCGTGTGAGGTGCAAAATCCCAGAACACTCCACCCTGCCTCTCTGCTCTCTGCTGTTTTCCTCTAATCTCCTTCACTTCCTGCCATGCGCTGTGCTGGAGCTAGTAAGACAGCTGCCAAAGTCCTCCAGTCCATCCCTCCCTTTGTCTTTGTCTCTCTCTCTCTCTCTCTCTCTCTCTCTCACACACACACACACACACAACACACACACACACACACACACACACACACACACACACACACCCCTGTGAGCCTGCAGTGAACTCTAAGAGCCCCGGAAATACAACCAGAGGAAATTCAAGGAAGACGTTAAACGGTCCAGTAATTTCACAGCAAATCAAGAGACTGTGGATATGCTGTCTTTGCAAGACATTCCCTACAAAGGAACCACAGATTGAGAGCCTGGGTCATTTAACAAACTGCTTCTTTCCAAAACAATGGCACCTGCATCCGGCGTTGACAGGGAAGTGAATTGTTTCATTTTAGACAAGGAAGAGTCCACTTACTCATTCTTCTTTAGGTCCACGATCAATTCTTGCCCCTCAGCCATTACCCTGAGCTCAGCTTTGAGTGGATGCTAGAAGCAACAACAAAAGAATGTCAGTTCCTAAAAGCAGGGACAAGGCTCCCAGGAAGAGACACAGGATCCAGCACAATGCTCTCACATTGATCCACAGGAAGTGAACGAGAAAGGGTCAATTGCACTTCCAGCCCAAACATGAAATTACTTCAATCCCCGCAGGACCCAATTCCCCTCCCCCATCCACCTCTCTTCAAACACAAAGGAAAGAAACTTCAAGCTGAGATGTGATGGAAGTGCTCACGTACAGGTCTGGGAAAGGCAAACACACAACAACACAATCTTCAGTGTGGCTCACAATCTTCACATCTGGATTCAAGTGCTAGCTCTGAGCTCTGACACTGTAGTTGTGCCAACCTGGGCGTGTTCCTGAACCTCCCACTAGCTCAGTTTCCTCATTTATAAAATAGAGATAATAATAGTCATCCTTATGGGAACCTTGTAGGGATAAAGTGACATAGTAAATGTAAAAACTTTGTCTCAGGGCCTGGTACACTGAAAGCCCCTGATACATGTTGGCTATTATCTAAAATACCAGGAGAACTCTCTTCATAGTGAGTTCTTATTTTATGTTATTTTGGCTCTTGGTTTGGATGCCCCACTCACCCACCCATTTCAGAGGAGACAACTAGAAGAGCCTCTAACTAAGGTTTTATAAGATACATTTGAAGCACATAAGAACTTACAGATAGCCAAATTAGCAACACACCCAGAATAAATTATTTGAGATATCATGGCCAATAAGCGCGCACACACACACACACACACACAAACATGTTCAACATCACTGGTAACTGCTCCCGCCAAAAAATAAAAATTTTTAAAGATACATTTTAAAAAATCACAGTGACAAATATTTTTTAGGACCCATAAATCACAAGGCAGTGGGGCATAATGAAAAATGGGCACTCTCATACCCTACCAGTGAGAATTTAAATTGATACAAACTCACTGGGAAATAATTTGAAAGTTGGACCAAGAGTTTTTGAATGTTTAGACCCTCTGACTCAGTAAAATTCTATATTAAAAGAGCAAATGGAAGCACAAGTAAAGTTTTATATGCAAGGATGCTCATTACCTACAATAATGATTAATGAAATATGACTTGAATGTCCAATAATAGAATGGTTAAATAAATTATAATCAATCATATGGCAAAACACTAGACAGTCATTAAAAATGACTTTAAATAATTGTTAAACTATCAAGAAAGTACACATGATAATTATTAAGTACACAAAGGCTCAAAACAACACTGTTTATTTTATTTTATTTAAATATGCTTTTGTAGAGAAAAATGTATCAAAAGGTTACCACAGTTACTTCTCAGCAATAGGATCATGGGTTAATTTTATTTTCTTTGCGCATCTTTCCATGTTTTTAGAATTGCTTTTATATTTTACGTGATGGGCTTTTAATCTCTTTTTACCTTATTATCATGGAAAATTTCAAAGAAATTAAAAATTCAAGTCATAATAAACTTCCATGCTTCAACAATTCAACTTAAGGTGGTTGAACTTATTTCAAAGGAAAAAATTATTTATTTGAAATGAGATATTTACATATTTAAACATATCAAAAACAGGACCAAGGGCACCTGAGTAGCTCAGTCAGTTAAGCAGTTAAGCGTCCAACTCACGATCTCACAGTTGTGAGATCAAGCCCTGAGTCAAGTTTCACGCTGACCACATGGAACCTGCTTAGGATTCTCTCTCCCTGTCCTCTCTCTCTCTTTCTGCCCTTCCCCCACTCATGCATATGCTCTCGCTCTCTCTCTCTCTCTCTCAAAATTAAATAAACTTAAAAAAAAAAAAAAAGGATCAATTCTTTGGTGTGCTTTAAATGCACATTCTCTAAGTTGGGACCAAGGAACTGAGAAACTCTTGAAGTCTTTTTTCAATCCACAGAAGCTCTTGATAGAGTGGAGCTTCTGTCCCTTTTAAGGTTGATCTCAAAGCTTAGTTTCAGCATCTGAGAAAGTGGGCCAACTGCTTTGCCACCTCTGGTTGGGGACCTTCCTCTGCCAAGTACATTCCTCTTCTCATTTGCCCCAAACTGCATCTGCCGTTAGGGTCCTGGGCATCCCTGGGACAGTCACACCACCAAGGGCTCTGATGAGATCTGAACGTTCTGATACAGGAAGCTTGGGCAACCCTGTCCTTTGCTATTTTTGCACTAATTCATCCTATTGACTTCTCTTAAAAAGGGACATTTCAAAATCATGGGGAGAGGAAGCTAGGTGGATGTTTGCACAATAACTTCACTACGGGATCCACATCTCTGTTTCTGATGCCCTGATGAAGCTCTGTTAACACCCATTCTGGTTGCTGATCCTTTGCCACTTTACTCTGGGATGTTCCAGAGCAAGAACCCTACCCAATGACACTAAGCATCAGGACACAGTCCCAAGTGGGCATTTGAGGAAAAGTACACACCAACAGAGCTGTAGCAATTCCCTCATTCAAGGAGTAGATGGCCATGTGACAGTCCAGACAAAAAAGGCAAGTTGACACACATCTAAGCACTGCCACGTCTCCTCCAAAGAGACACAAGCTGCAACATGAGTATGAGTATTTATAAGTGGGCACTCCAAAAATATTTCCCTCTGGTGTGGAAGATGCTCAGACACTGATATTTATACTTCCTGCAGGAAAGGGTTAAAATTCCTTTCTCTTTAGAGGTAGATTAAATAAATAAAATAGGGGCGCCTGGGTGGTTCAGTCGGTTAAACGTCCGACTTCGGCTCAGGTCACGATCTCACAGTCCGTGAGTTCGAGCCCCGTGTCGGGCTCTGGGCTGATGGCTCAGAGCCTGGAGCCTGCTTCCGATTCTGTGTCTCCCTCTCTCTCTGCCCCTCCCCCGTTCATGCTCTGTCTCTCTCTGTCTCAAAAATAAATAAAATGTTAAAAAAATTTTTTTTTAATAAATAAATAAAATAAATATAAATAAATAAATAAACAAACAAATAAATAAATAAGTAAATATATCTTCAGCTCCATAGGGTATCAGAAATCTGTCCTGTGTATGTGCAGCCCCCATACGATCTGGTACGATATTTAGTATACAGTGAATGTTCAATGAATGTTTGATGAATGAATTAATTACATAAATGAGAATAAGAGGCCTGAGTGAAACCTACCTTATACTCTCTCTCTCTCTGACATTCATTCATTTGTTCATTCAATGGATACTTATGGCACAGGGCACTGTGCCGACTAATCCTACAAAATATTTTGACCCAGATTCAGGGCAGACAACGGCTAGGAATAAAGACAGGATCTAGAGCTCCACTTTGTTTCTCAGGCCCTTCCTGAGGATGCTAGGCATCCCACATCTAAAAGGAACACAGAACCTCTACAAAAAGTATCGGATCCCTTCCTTGAGCAATAATGGATAAATTGGACTATCCAAGATCCTGTTTTTTAAAAATAACCTGCTCTAGGATAGCCATCCATCAATCTGTCTAGACTTTCCCTGAAGCTATTTTTAGCCTTTCCTACTTTTTGATGAAATGAATTCCATGCATTTATTGTCTTTAGGATAAAATGTTACTTACTTTCATTTCTCCTAAAATTTTTGCAGGAAGTTCCCTTAATAAATTCAAACTGAAGCATTTTTGGACATGTCTGTATTACGCTAGCCATAACTTCAAGGATTCCAAGCATTTCTCCACCCCCAGCCCCCATTTACCTTTCCAGACTCAAAAGCCACAAAGTCTGAAGTCTTTCCTGCTTTTATATGCTGCCCAATAAATCATGAGCCCAAAGGACCTTATTAACTCTCCCTTCTCCACAGTCCTCTTTCTTCCTATCCCCTCTAAGCCCTATTTTATAAATGAGGAAACCGAAGTTCAGAAAGTAGAAAGTCCCATAGCTGGTTACTGGCACGCAGCAATCATGTCTTACTTTCTAGCCCTTTCATGACTCACTTGAACTATAAAGACCAGAACCACAAAGAACATCCTAGATGTACAGGTCCTCTCTGCATAACAGGATAATATTTTCTGTCTTGCTCCCAATCCCCTTGAGAAAGCCTGTGCATTTTTCTGGTGTTATGGCCCAAGGAGCCCTACTGCATTTTAAGATGTATTTCCCAGTACTAGATCCCTCCCTGACTCTTAAAAATAGCTTGAATTATTATTTTTCTCTTCAAGTAAATTATGTCATCAATAAAATAAAGCATGTATATATAGACAAAATATAGCAATGACAATATTTAATCAATTCCATTTGAGAGATGGTGATTTTTGTGACTATTTGCACTTAGCTTGTGTCAGCATCAATAATTTTCATTTCCTCAACTAATAGCATTTGAAAGTGTTCTACAAGTTTGTCATACAATGAAGGAAAGTCCCATCTGGGATTTTCAAAACCAATACACAGAGAGGATGTAGAGTGAGTCAGAAACAGAACTTATAATGATAACTGGGCTTCCAGGAAGATTAAGAAGGTGGCCTGCCACTTCACAGAATGGAGCTGTCAGCTCCTGCCTTTGAAAATAAGATATTTTGGGGTCTTACCTTTTCTTTCGTGGGGTTTTCTGCAACCTTCCACTGAGGTATTATTAGTTCATGCTGCAGCTGGGGGCTGCCTTCCCCGTTTTCTCCTGCCAATACAGGATGCACAACCATTGGTATCCCAGGAGTTTGCACCCTAGCTAAGCTAGGCATGCATTGCCAACTGGAAAGAACACCTTATTGGGTCATTAGGAGACCTGCTGGATGCCAGGCTCTTGGCACTTCCTGAGTCAAGCACTCTGCTAGTTGTTGGCCATATAGTGGTACACAGGGCTTACCAAGGTCTCTGTACTCCCCACAGTTTACTTTCTAGAGGTGAGAGATGCACAATCCACAAATATTCTCAAATGGTCCAACAGGGTCATAGAATAAAGAGACACTGAAGAGGAAGTACCTATTTTAGACAGGATGATCAGCAAAGATGGCATTTAAGATCTGAGAGACCAGAGGTAGCCATGCAAAGATCTGGGGGAAGAGTGCCCCAGGGAGAGGGGCTAGCAAGAGCAATCAATGGTCATGCGTGAGCAGAAGTGGACTTGGCCCATTTAAGGAGCAAGCAGAAGGTAGAGGTAGAATCTAGTAAATGAGTGGGGAAGTTGGTAGGAGATGTGGTTGATTGGTAGGAGATTTACTAGGTAGAATCTAGTCAATGAGTAGCAAAGTTGGTAGGAGATGTGGTCAGCAAGAGAGCCACAGGTCTGTATCACAGAAGCCATGGAAAGTGTCTGGATTTTATTATAAATAGACTTGGAGGGGCACCTGGGTGGCCCTGGGTTAAGCATCCAACTCTTGATTTCAGCTCAGATCATGATCTCATGGTTCACAAGATGGAGTCCCTAATGGGGCTCTGCACTGACAGTGCAGAGCCTGCTTGGGATTTCTCTCTCTCCTTCTCTCTCTGCCCCTCCCCAACTCACACGTGCACTCACGCTCTCTCTCTCTCTCTCTCTCTCTCTGTCCGTCTCTCTCTCAAAATAAACAGATCAGTAGGCACTGGAGTGTTTAGACACAGAGCAATATGCTCTGTATTCAGTTTTTAAAAGATCATTCTGCCGGCTGGGTGGAGATGGGGGGTATGGTGGGGGAGGGTGTGGGAGTGAGAGTAGAAGCAAGATGGCCAGGCTGGAGACCTGGTGAGTGATGATGGTGGCTCAGACTAAAATGACCTCAGTGGAGAAGAATGAAGTGGAGAAGAATGAAGTGGTCGGATTCTGGGTATGTTCAGAATCATGGGTCAGATTCAGGCCCATGGGTGATTCCCACTGAGCTTCAGCTTGCTCATCTGTAAAATGAAGACTATGATACCCGCCTGCCTATGTCACAGCATTGCTGGGGAGAGTCACAGTGAAAGTGCTCCCAGAACCACAAGGCATCCTGGCATTACCTTGAGCTTCCTAATGGCAAGTTTGCATTTGCAGATCACTTCCTACTTTCCAAATCACTATCACCACTTGGTTCTCCTTCATCCTCAAGACAAGATAAGCAGCAGGATTCCCATTTTGAAAAAAAAGGTGAGTTGAAACTTGTTTGAGGAGAGATTTGTTCTAGGCACTGCAGACCTCACTCTTGCAGATAACCTCGATAAACTGGTAGTTTCCCAAAACCTAAACAAATTAGTCTCCACAAGAATAGGTTAAATCCATAGGACTCCTGGGGTGGGGGACCTAGATTTAGGGAGACTCCAAAAATCTATTCTTTCTAAACCAACCACATCAATCACATAGAATACAATGAGTGATATGAAAGATAGCCACAGCTGTTCTGTTAGAGTGGCAAAATTATGAGTGATTGATGTTCCTTTCAGATTACTGATATAATGTATTCTCAATCAAAATATATCTGAAAAAATAATCTCATTAGACTAGCATTAGAATCATCATACTGGTAAAAATCAGAAGCAGTGCATCCATTTACTCATGTTTTCTGAATGCTTAACTATTTACCAAGTACTATGCTAGGTGCTTGATATTCATGGGGAAACCAGAGAGGCATAGTCCCTGCTCCAGTGGCTCTCAGAAGTCTGGATTCTTTGCAACAAAAAGGAATTATACGACATTTAATGGAATATTTAAAGGAATGAAATTATCTTTATGATCGCAAAAAAAAAATGCTGAAAGCAAGACTAATTAATAGAGGAACACAGTATATTTTAAGAAAAATTGTTCAAAACTTGCAAATGAGGCAAAAAGCAAGCAGGATGTCCTTTCAATGTCACACTGGAGCACTATTTAACAGGCCCTCTCATACATCACCAAATTTTTCTAGGGGAATGTACATTTGTTTGACTTTTTTTTTAATTTACAACGAATTAAAAAACCATACTCTGTGAACTTAACATGCTAACTGTAAATTTTTGTCTGGTAGAGAGGCAAATGACTTTAGTATGGGAGAAAGATAACTAAGGATTATGGTTGTTTCCCCGGATGGGGCACTGACCACTTTCACATCTGTCCCAGCACATGATTTCAACAATTCCTGGATACCTGCACCATCCCTGTTCCTCTAATGCTTTCAACCAGCTACACCACCCTACTCGCAGCCTCGTTAATGAATTGAAGGAATCTTTGCCACCCATTCATCCTATATTTGTATGAGTCATGTTTTTAACTTTTTGAAGATTACACTTCTGCGATTTCTTGATTTAATCTATAGTCATTAAAGTCATGTTTTTGCAGAATGTAACGATGTGGCAAACGCTCACACTGTGAAGTGAAGAATGCAAGACACAAAACTGTGCATATGGTACGGTTCCAATTTTATCGATATATATTTATAGGAACACACACACAAAGACTGGAGAAAGGAGGAGAGACTAGGAAAGCAGCGGAAAGAAGCCAAAAGCAGAAAAACAGTGGGAAAAGAGAAAGAGGGAGAGGGAGGCAAGCCAGGGAGAGGACCGGCTGTTTTCTGCCTGCTCTGGGTCTCCCGGACCCCCACCACCTCCCGGGGTGCACAACGTGGGAACAAAGCCCGGGCTCCCAGGCTGGGGGACCGCGGGGGAACAGCCCCGCGGAGTTGCAGGGGGCGACTCCCACGTCCTCCGGCCACCCAGCCCACCCATCTCCATCCTCACCCAGCGCCCTCACACCCCGCCACTTACTTCTGGTCCACGCCGGCAGGGCGAGCGCCAGCAGGCAGAGCCGGACGGCGCCCACGCCCCCGGGCATGGTGGCAGCGGCCCCTTGCGCGCTCCGCGCTCACAAGCACGCGGCCATGCCAGCCCCCCGGCCAGGCGGCGGCGCGTCAGGAACCCACTGCTCTCCCAGCGCCTCCCAGCCCGGCTCCCAGCCATCGGCGACGACGCTCCGCCCTCAGCTCCGCAGGGCTCCGCCGCGGGGTGGAGGAGGGGACGCGCCCGCCAGGAGGGGGCGGAGGGACCGCGGAGGAGGAGCCTGGGGGACCCCTGGGCAGCCCAGTCGGCTCAGGTAATGGGGACCGGGGGAGGGAGGGTCGGAGCCCGAGGAGGGGCAGGCTTCACGGTGCGCAAGGCCTAGGGAGGGTCGGGGGGCTCGGGCTTCTAGGAGTTAAAACTGGACCCCTGTCTGCACAGGGGTCCGTTTCCTCTGTCCCACACTGTGCTAAGACGTCTTGGGTGACACCCAGAGGCTACTCACCCAGCACCGTGCCCTAGAGGCCGCCACTCTTGGAGGCAGGCTCTGAAAGAGTTAACCGAATCACCGAGCACAAAGAACTAAGTGCTATATGGAGTTGTTTTCTTAGCAGGACACAAATCTAGGAGCCATTCCTCTGACTGGGAGGAGGGGGGTGTCGGAGAGAGGATTCCCAGAAGAGAAGACATCTGAGCTCCGGAGGAGGAGAAATGGAGCACCACGCAGAGAAAACGGAATAGACAAATGTACTAGGGCGGGAAAGCCCACAGGCTGTATTTGGGGAAAAACCGAAATTAGCTATAGTTAGGAGTTAGGCCTTTGGACGGAAATGAAGGGAGATGAGCCTCCAAAATAATAATAAGGACCTCACTTACTGAGGACCTACTCTCTGTTCAAGTAAGAAGAAAAAAAAAAAAGTAACTAAACTGGATACAGCCCTCACTAAGTGCCAGACACTGTCCTCACCACTTTACATACATTAACTTAATTAATTAATTAACTAATCTAGGAAGAGAACTACTTGTATTGTCCTTTAAAATGTGCCAGGGACTCTGCACATCATCTTTCAGTTAGCCCAGTAATACCCTGGGCTAATGCTTATCCTGTTTTAGAGATGGGAAAACTAAATCTGAGGGGCCAAGTAATGTGTGCAAGGTCACACAGCTAATGTCAGAGTCTGGATTCAAGCCCACATGTGTATAACTCCAGAGTCTGATGCAGCATACCTTATTTTATAGATGGGTAACTGATAACCAGAGGGAAGTGGCTTGCCCAAGATCCCTTGGCAAGGTTTGGCAAAGCCTGGTTCTAGAAACCAAGCCTCAGACCTCTTGTCATCTGTTCCTTGACAGCACCTCTTTCTTCAGACCCAGGTTTGTACAACTCAACAAAATACTCTGTATTGGGAAGGTGATGAGTAGGTAGGTCTATCAAAACCATTAGGTACCCGTAGGATAAATAAAGTATATGGTCTTGCCATTGATGTATTTTTTAAGTTTATTTAATTATTGAGTGAAAGAGAATGAGAGCAGGGTAGGGGCAGAGAGAGAGAGGGAGAGAGAGAGAATCCCAAGCAGGCTTTACACTGTCAGTGTGGAGCCCCACTCCAGACTTGATCCCATGAACTGAAAGGCCAGATCAGGACCCAAGCCAAAATCAAGAGTCAGATGCTTAACTGACTGAGCCACCCAAGCACCCCAGCCATTGATGTATTTAGAGGCTATAATCATCTGCTTGAGCTGCCGTAACAAAATACCTCAGACTGGGTGGATTAACACTTTTTTCACAGTTCTGGGGGCTAGAAGTTCAAGATAAAGGTGCTGGCTTGGTTGTTTTCCATAAGATCTTTCTTCCCAGCCTGTAGAAGGCCACCTTCTCACTGAGTCCTCACATGGTGTCTTCTCTCCTTGTGTGAAGAAACCAAGCTCTTCTCTCTTCTCCTTCTTATAAGGACACTAATCCCATCAGGTCAGAGCCCCATCCTTATGATCTCACTTAATCTTTATTACCTCTTTATAGGCCCTGTCTGCAAAGACAGTCACTCTGATAGTTGGGCTTCAGCATATGAATTTGACAGAGACACAGTTCAGTCCTTAATATTCTTTCCTTTGACCCCTCCAAAATCCATGTGCTCATTGTACACAAAATACATTCAAACCATCCCAACAATCCCCAAAGTCTTAACCCATTCAAGCATCAGTTCCAAGTTCAAAGTCTTATCGAAGTATCACCTAAATCAGATATGGGTGAGGCTCCAAGTATGACCTATCCTGAGGCAAAATTCTTCTCTACCTAGATACCAGACAAGTTACATGCTTCCAAAATACAGGTATAGGATAGATATTCCCATTCCAAAAGGGAGAAATCAACAGGAAGGAAGGGGTGATAGGTCCCCGACAAATTCAAAACCTAGCAAGGAAAATTCTACTAAGTCTTAAAGCTCTAGAATAATCCTCTCGAGGAATGCTCTGCCTTCTGGACCCACTTGGTCAGTAGTGTCATCCTCACTAGGCAGTAGCCTTGCCTCCTCCGCTGGGGGCAAGCCCCACCCTGTGGCTTTCTGCTGTAGCCCTGCCCCTGAGGCACTAAGCAGGGACAGCCCAGAGCCCTGAAACCAAGAGGAGGCCCGGCCCTACCCTCTGAAACCCAGAAGGAAATAGTCTTGCTCTCTGGGCTGTATGCTTTAGGCATATAGTGGGAATGGCAGCCCTGATGATCTGTGAATCACCTTCAGGGTCAATCCTCTTTTCTTAAAGGATAAAGCATATTCACAGCCAAATAGCTTTATTATCCTGTCCTGTAGAATCCTAGAAATCCAATAGCCTTCCTTTATCTTATACCATCTCTGTTCCCTTTGGTCCAAACTGGCAATGTCTGTGCTGGTATAAATCCCATCTCTATTCTTGGTTTCTGCTGAGATGGCTGATACACTGCATGGGTTGACCTCCTTATAGAGTGATTTGCCAGACACACCCTAGAACATGCACTCTTGTTTTGTGCAACATGGATGGGCTGAGAATTTTGCAAATCTTCACACTCTGGTTTGTTTTTGCTTACCAATCCCTTCCATTTGCCTCTCTCATTTGCCTCATGTTTTACTATAAACAGCAAGGAGAAACCAGGCCACACCTTCAACACTTTGCTTAGGAATCTCTTTAGCTAAATTTCCAAGTTCATCACTTGCAATTTCTACTTTCCATGAAACACTAGAACACGATTTAGCCAAGTTCTTTGCTGCTTCCTGATAAGGATCATCTTTCTCCCAGTTTCCATTCCCATGTTTTGCATTTCCATCTGAAGCCTCACCAGAATCACCTTTAATGTTCACAGTTCTACCAACGTTCTGTCCATGATGATATGTCTTCTCTAAAATAAGAGATGCTTTCTTTAATAGCTCTTCTCGTTCCTTCCTCAGCCCTCACCAGAATTGCCTTTAACATTCAATTTCTACCAACCGTCCCTTCAAGACAACCTAGGATTTTTTTTTCTAGCATGCACCCCACAGCTTATCCAGTCTCTCCCTATTACCCAGTTCCAGAAACAATTTCCACATTTTTTAGGCAAACCACCCCCCCCCCCCCCCCTTTCCCCCCCCCCCCCCCCCCCCACACACTTCTTGATACCAGAATCTGTATTAGTCTGCTAGGGCTGCCATAGCAGAATACCACAAATGCGGTGACTTAAACAACACAAATTTATTTTCTCACAGTTCTGGAAGCTGGAAGTCCACAATCAGTGTGTCAGCAAGGTTGGTTTCTGGTGAGGTCTCTTTTCCTTGCTTGTAGACAACCCCCTTCTGCTGTGTCCTGCCATGGCTACTTCTCTTGTGTGTGCAGAGAGCTCTGGTCTTCCTCTTCTTATAAGGGCACTAATCCTAGCAGATCAGGGCCCTACCCTTATGACTTCTTTTAACCTTTATTACCCCCTTATAGGCCCTGTCTCCAAATATAGTAACATTGCAGGTCAGGGCTCCAACATATGAATGGGTGATGTGGGTTTGGGGGGTGGGGAGACATAATTCAGTTTGTAACAGGGGCTTTTACCCTAGAAGCATGAGAGTAGAATTCTAGTCCCAGCTCTCTCCAACCAGCTCTGTAACTTTGGGTAAGTCACTTCTTTCTGGGCCTCAGTTTCTAACCAATGACCTGAGAATGGTAATGGCTGTTCCAACCCATTTCACCCAGGAGCTATGAGAACGGTTGACGAAATGGTGGTGAAGGTGCTGCCCAGTGAAAAACACTGAGGTGCCAAGTCTCACTGATTCTATGGACAATATACTTGCAAAAGGTATACAAACTCTGTACATGAAATTTGCTTCCATTTGCTGGCACTCAGTGATCAATATTTAACCATCATGGGCCCCTGACAATTGGAAAGTAGCTCATAAAAGAAAAAGTCAAGTGGTTACTGCACTGACCAAGTACTGAGAAAGTTCCGAATTCTGTCTCTCATCACCCCCTCAACGCCATACTTATACACAGAAACAAACATACAAATGACTTTTGACCCCACGGAAGCCTTTCCATTTATTTGTAAAGAATGTGTTTGTATTTGTAAAGAATACTACATCTCTATGTAATCTTTAAAATATTCTTGACATTTAACCTAGTAATTACGTTTCTGGGAAACTATCCTAAAAAAATAATCTGCAAGATTTATGGACTAGAATGTTAATAGTGGTGTTATTTATAATAGTGAAAATATTGGAAATAACCTAAATATCCAACTGTGAAGGAATAGTTAATAAATTGTAGAGTATCTATATGATAGATTATTATACATTCATTTAAAATAGCGTTTACAAAGAGTTTATGCTCTGATTTTAAGTGAAAAAAAGCAGGGTCCAAAATTACATTTAAGTATGATCTCAGCTATGTAAATAAAAGACATTTCTTAAAAAGACTAGAAGGAAATGTGCCACAATGCTAGAGTATTGCCTCTATGTGGTGAGACTATGGGTGGATGAAGGTTTATTTGTTTGTTTTTTGCGTTTTGTTTATCTTTTTTTTTTTTTTTTTGCTTCTTCCATTTTTTACAATTACATATTATTTTAGTAATGGGGGTGGATGGGTTAAATGGTAAACACAGGAAAGGATCACAAGAGGAATAGTGGTTTACCCTGGTGTCTTACACAGAGAGTTTTGCATGCTTGACTCTCTCCTCCAATGTTAGGGAAACTGAGGCAAAGTTAGAGCAACCGGTTCCAAATTTTGGGAGTCCAAGTGACCCAGGTCACTGTTTCTCTGTAGCTACGGTATACTGTCATGTTTAGGAGGTAACCATCATACCAGGATTTAAATCCCTGTGCTACCCTTTACAACTGTGTGACCATGGGAAAATAAACTTTCCTATGACTTGTTGCCTTATCTATAAAGGACAGTGATAATGATGGTTCCTAGATCACAGGATTTTTGTGAGGCTTAAATGGTTGCTTACCATAACACCTCTCACGTAGTAAGCAGTCAATAAGTGCTACTTTTTATTATCCTCATTCTACTGCTATTAAGTACAGGGGTGAGGAGTGTATAATGCTTAGCTTGTGCTTTTAATTGTGTGATGTGTGAAGAGTCTAATTATATACTGATTCTTTAATTATTGTCAAAGATAATGATCCTGTTATACTGTAATTTTCTTTTCCTTACCCCACTCCCACTACCTTGTGAGCCTTTTGTGAATAGGAGGTATACCTTGTTCTTCTTTTGTCCCACCAGCATTTAGAAGGTATCATAAATGTTTAATTAGATAAATTATAAATTAAATAATTAATTGTTATTATTTCATTCTGGCTCAGCACACTTCCAAGTTGCTCTTAGGAGAATTTTCTTCACTGGCCCTTACTATGGGAATAATGTTGGCCCAGTGACAACTTTGCTTTGTAAACCATTTTTCCAGCAACTAGCTCTTTTTTTAAAGTCCAGTTTGGGTATAATTTACATAATTAATAGTCTCCATGTTTTTTAGTGTACATGACTATGAATTTTGATAAATGCATACAGTTTGAACAACCACTTCTGCAATTAGGATCACCCCCAAAACTTCACTCCTGCTTCCTATCACTCCCAACTACTAGCAATCATTGATTGGCTTTCTGTCATTTTAGCATTACCTTTTCCAGAATGCCACATAAATGGAACCATACAGAATTTAGCTTTTTGAGTCTGGCTTCTTTCATTCAGCATAATGTATTTAAGATTCATCCACGTTGTTGCATGTATCAATAGTTCCCACCTTTTTATTGTTCAGTAATATTCCATTGTGTGGATATACCACAGTTAGTTTATCCATTCACCTGTTGAACGACATTGGGTGTTTCCAGTTTTTGACAATTATGAATGAAGTCACTATAAATATTCAAGTTTTATGTGAACCTATGTTTTCATTTCTCTAGGGTTAATAATTAGGAGTGAAATTTCTAGGTCTTGTGGTTAAATATGTTCACTTCGTAAGAAACTACAAAAAAGTACTTTTAAAAGTGGTTGTACGGGGGCGCCTGGGTGGCGCAGTCGGTTAAGCATCCGACTTCAGCCAGGTCACGATCTCGCGGTCCGTGAGTTCGAGCCCCGCATCAGGCTCTGGGCTGATGGCTCGGAGCCTGGAGCCTGTTTCCGATTCTGTGTCTCCCTCTCTCTCTGCCCCTCCCCCGTTCATGCTCTGTCTCTCTCTGTCCCAAAAAAAAAAAAAAAAAAGTGGTTGTACGGTGTTGTATTCCTCCCAGCAATACATGAGAGTTCCAATTGGTCCACATCCTTGGCAGGACTTAGTATTGTCAGTTCTTTTGATTTTAGCCATTTTAATATATGTGTTGTTTCCCAGCAACACTTTTGCATTTCAAGTACTCTGTGAGGGGACCAGATTAGGATTATTGGGTCCATTTTGACAGAAGCAATTAAAGCCTAAATGGGTCTTTTACTCAAGTTCTTTGGTTATGTTCAAGATTTTAGTCCTTAGTTCCTTTTTTTCTCTTAGTAATCCACAGGAGAAGCAAATCCCTCCAACCCCTGGGAAACCCATAAAGCTCTTGGAATCACTCATTCAACAGCATTTCTTGAGCAGTTAATTATGTATCTAGCATTTGCTAGAATCTAAAAACACAAAGATTCTCTTTTAAAACATTTTTTTTTTTATTATTTTAGAAAGAGAGAGCCCAACATGGGGCTTGATCCCATGATCCTGGTATCATGACCTGAGCTGAACCCAAGAGTCAGACGCTCAACTAACTGAGCCACCCAGGTGCCCTTACAAATACAAAGATTTCTAAGACAAGGTCTCTACTGTAACAATTAGGGTAGGGGGAGGTGAGGAAAAAGAGAGATGGGAATAGGAACTGACAAGTAAATGAAATGACAGTTACAGAGAATGATCAAGTTTCTTAATGTGTCTTGGGCCTTTGAATTCTCAACACCAGGTACTGTCCCCAGAATTGTGGATAATAATAATAATCACTATCATGTGATGGTAGCAAGTACAGTGCCTGTATTATCTCATTCAGTGCCCATAATAGTTCCATAAAAGATATAAGGTCAAAGCATACAGAATTGTTGATTTTGTAGATCAGAAAGGGTCAAACTTTGGCAATGTAATATGGTTCACCTATTAATAATAGTCATAATTGATTACACAAGGCATACAGTGTAACCAGTGCATTATCACATTTTATCCTTAGGACAACTCTCTACCATAGGTACTACTGATATTCCTACAGATGAGGCAACTGAGACTGAAGGTGGTGATGGAAGCACGTTCATGAAGCTGCTGGTTGGAGACAAAGCTTGAATTCACAACTGAAGTATGAGGAACTTCAGAGCCACTGAAACCATAATGGTCTGTAACCACTATGATACTCTAATATTATTACAGATAAGCAAACTGAGGCTTGAAGAAGTGAAATTGCCTGAGGTGGCTGTGGGATCTACCATGCCCCAAGTTCACAGGGCATCCCAGCTTCAAACTCCTGGCCAAATCACCTTTTTTTCCTCATCTCCTCCTTGTCACTCTGGATATTGGACTGAATTCAGGCCATCCTCGGAAACACAGGGTGTTGCCTCCGCAGCTGGCAGAACAGCTAGGAAAGAGGCTTTGATACTTGCTTGCTCCTACTTGACCCTAAAGGAAGTACATCATTTTAAATTAACAAACTTTATTTTTTAGTGAAGCTTTAGGTTCGCAATAAAATTGAACAGAAAGCATGACGAATTCACTACTTCCCTTTCCCACACACGCACCACCTGCCCCACTATTGACACCCCCCCCCCCCAGAGTAATATGTCTGTTATGGTTGATGTTATGAGCCTACCCTGATATATCATTATCACCCAAAGTTCATAGTTTACATTAAGGTTCACTGTTAGTGTTATACACTCTACGGGTTTTAGCAAATGTGGAACTATATGTATCCACCATTATAAATACCATACCGAATAGTTTCACTGCCTTAAAAATCCTCTGTGATCTGCCTATTCATCTCTCACCCCAAACCCCAAACTTCCAATCACTGATCTTTTTACTGTCTCCATAGTTTTGTCTTTTCTGGATTGTCAAATATTTTAAATCATATGATATGTAGCCTTTTCAGATTGGCTTCTTTCACTGGGCATATATCCAGTTAAGGTTCCTCCATGTCTTTACATAGCTTGATAGCTCCTTTCTTTTTATCACTGAATACTATTGTGTTGTTTTAGTTTACGGCAGTTTCTTTATCTGAAGGACATCTTGATTGCTTCCCAGTTTGGGCAATTATGAATAAATATGCTATATATACCATGTGCAGGTTTTTGTGTAGACGGACATAAGTTTTGAATTCATTTGAGTTAATATCCAGGAGCATGATTGGTAGACTGTATGTTAAGATTATGTTTAGTTTTTAAAATAAAAATAAAAATAAATCAAAAGGCATGTGTAGTTTGTAAGAAACTGCCAAACTGTCTTCCAAAGTAGTTGTACCATTTTGCATTCTCACTATCAATGAATGAGAGTTCCTGCTGCTCCACACTGTTGCTAGCATTTGGTGTTGTCAGTGTTTTGGATTTTAGCCATTCCAATAGGTGTGTAGTGCTATCTCATTTTAATTTGCCATTTTCTAATAAAATATGATGTCAAAAGTATTTTCATATATTTATTAGCCATCTATATATCTTTTTTGGTTAGGTATCTTAAATTTTTTGGCCCATTTTTTAATCAGGCTGTTTGCTTTCTTTTTGTTGAATTTTATGTGTTCTTTGTGTACTTTGGAGAACAGTCCTTTACCAAATGTGTCTTTTGCAAACATTTTCTCCCAGTCTGTGGCCTTATATTTCCATTCCAATGACATTGTCTTTCACAGAGCAAAAGTTTTTTTTTTAATTTTGATAAGTCGACCTTACCAATTATCTTATTCATGGATTGTGCCTTTAGTGTTGTATCTAAAAAGTTGCCACATTCCCAAGGTCATATAGGTTTTCTTCTATATTACCCTCCAGGAGTTTTCTAGTTTTACATTTACATAGTCCATGACCCATTTTTAGCTAATTTATGTGAAGAATGTAAGGCCTTTGTCTAAATTCCTTTTTTTTTTTTTTTTGTATGTGGTTGTCCAGTTGTTCCAGTGCCACTTGTGGAAAGGAAAAATCTTTGCTCAATTGTACAACATTTTGCTCCTTTGTCAAAGATTAATTGACTATATTTATGTGAGTCTATTTCTGGGAACTTAATTTTGTTCCATTGATCTATTTGTCTATTCTTTTGCCAATTCCACACTGTCTTGATTAGTGTAGCTTTATAGTAAGTCTTAAAGTTGTCCAACTTTGTTCTCCTTCAATATTGTGTTGGTCATTCTGGGTCTTTTGCCTCTTTATGTAAACTTTAGAGTGACTTTGTTGATATCCATAATATAATTTGCTGAGATTTTGATATTTTGATAAGGATCGCATTAAATCTATAGATTAAATTGGGAAGAATGGACTTTCTTTCTTTCTTTCTTTCTTTCTTTCTTTCTTTCTTTTCTTTTCTTTTCTTTCTTTTGAGAGCACATGTGATTACAGGAGGGGCAGAGGGAGAAAAAGAGAGAGAATCCTAAGCAGGTTCCTTGCCCAGTGCAGAACCCAATGTGGGGCTTAACATGGGGCTCGATCTCCCAACTGTGAGATCATGACTTGAGCTGAAATCAAGAGTTGGACATTTAACCAACTGAGCCACCCAGGCATTCCAAGGGAAGAACTGACATCTTGACAATAGTAAATCTTCCTATCCATGAACATGGGATCTCTCTCCATTTACTTAGTTCTTTTATTTCATTCATCAAAGGTTATAGTTTTTCTCACCTAGATCTTGTACATATTTTGTTAAACGTATGCCTAAGTATTTCATTTTGGGGGGTGCTAATATAAATGATGTTGAATTTTTAATTTCAAATTCCATTTGTTCATTGCTAGTATATAGGAAAGTGATCGACTTTTGTATATTAACCTTGTATATCTTGTAACCTTGCTAAAATTACTAGTTCCAGAAGCTTTTTTGGTCTGCCTTTCAGATTTTTTTACATAGATGGTTATGACATCTGCAAAGGAAAACAATTTTATTTCTTCCTTCCAAATCTGTACATATTTTATTTTCTTTCCTTATCTTATTGCATTAGCTAGAATTTCCTGTGTGATGTTGCAAAAGAGTGGTGAGAAGGTGCATCCTTTCTTTGTACCTCATCTTAGTGGAAAAGGTTTAAGTTTCTCACCATTAAGTATGATATGATATGATATGATATGATATGATATGATATTATTATATTATGATATTATATTAGCTCTAGTTTTTTTCCTTTATCAAGTTAAGGAAATTCCTAGTTTACTGAGAGTTTTTATAATGAATGGGTGTTGGATTTTGGCAAAAGCTTTTTCTGTATCTATTGATATGATCATGTGATTTTTCTTTTTTAATCTGTTGATGTGACAGATTATATTAATCAATTTTTGAGTGTTAAACCAGTCTTGCATACTTGAGAGAGACCCCACTTGGTCATTGTATATAATTCTCTTTGTGCATTGCTGGATTCAATTTGCTAATATTTTATTGAGAATTTTTGCATCAATTTTCATGAGAGATTTTGATCTGTAGTTTTCTTTTCTTATAATATCTTTACCTGGTTTTGATATAAGAGTAAAGCTGGCCTCATATAATGAGTTAGGAAGTATTTCTTCTGCTTCTATCTTCTGAAACAGATTGTAGAGAATTGGTATAATTTCATCCTTAAATGTTTGGCAGAATTTACCAGTGAATCCATCTGCGTCTGGTGCTGTTTTGGAAGGTTATTAATTATTGATTCAATTTTTTTTAATGGATATAGGCCTATTCACTTTGCCTATTTGTTTTTGTGTCAGTTTTGGCAAATTGGGTCTTTCAAGGAATTGGTCCATTTCATCTAGGTTATCAAATGTGTGGGTATAGAGTTGTTCATAGTATTCTTTTATTACCCTTTTAATGTCCATAGCATCTGTGCTGATGTACCCTCTTTCATTTCTTTTCTTTTTTTTTTTTTCTTATTTTAAAACCTTTCTTTTTCAGTAGGCTTCATGCCCAGTGGAAAACCCAATGTAGAGCTTGAACTCATGATCCTGAGATTAAGACCTGAGCTGAGATTAAGAGTTGGATGCTTAACCAGCTGACCCACCCAGCTGCCCCTCCCTCCGTTTGCTTCAGATATTAGTAATCTGTGTCTTCGGTATTCTTTTCATAGTTAACCTGGCTAGAGGCTTACTGACTTACTGATCTTTTCAAATAACCAGTTTTGGCTTAATTGACTTTGTGTATTGATTTCTTGTTTTCATTTTCATAGATTTCTGCTCTAATTTTTATTATTTATTTTCCTATGCTTACTTTGTATTTAATTTACTCATCTTTTTCTAGTTTCATAAGGTGGATGCTTAAATTACTATTTTTTAATTTTCTTCCTTCTAATATACACATTCAATAAATTTCCATTTATGCACTACATTCACTATACCTCATAAATTTCATGAGCTGGTTTTCATTTTTATTTAACCCAAAATAGTGTCAAATTATTCTTGAGATTTCTTCTTTGACCCATGTCTTATTTAGAAGTGTATTATTTAATCTTCATGTATTTTGAAATTTTCCATTTATCCTTTTGTTATTGCTTTCTGGTTTAATTCTATTATGGTCTGAGAGCTGACATGGTATAATTTCTATTCTTTTTAACTTGTTAAGGTCTGTTTTATGGCTCTGAATATGGCCTATAGTGAAGAATGTTCTATGTGATCTTGAGGAAAATATGTTTTCTGTTATTGTTGGATCAACTAGTCTATAGATGTCAATTATATCCAGTTGATTGATGGTGTTGTTGAGTTCAACTATATCCTTACTGATTTTCCGCCTGTTGAATCTGTCCCTTTGTGATAGAGGGGTGTTGAAGTCTCCAACTATAATAGTGGTTTCATCTATTTCTCTTTGCAATTCTATTAGTTTTTGCCTTACATAGTTTGATGCTCTGTTGTTAGGTACAGACATATGAAGGGTTGTTATGTCTTCTTGAAATATTGACCCCTTTATCATTATGTAATGCCCTACTTTATCCCCAGTAACTTTCCTTGCTTTGATATCTGCTCTCTCTCTGAATTTAATATAGCTGCTCTTGCTTTCATTTGAACATTGTTAGCATGGTATATTTTTCTTCATCCATTAACTTTTCATGTATAACTGTCTTTATATTTAAAGTGAGTTTCTTGTACACAACATGTAATTGGGTCTTTTTTTATCCGCCCTGACAATCTCTCTCTCTCTCTTTTTTTAATTGGTGCATTTAGACTATTGACATTCCACGTGATTATTGATATAGTTGGATAAATATCTATTATATTTGTTATTGTTTTCTATTTGTCCTTGTTTGTTCTTGTTTTTGTCTTCCACTCTTTTTCTGCCTTTTGTGGTTTTATTCGAACATCTTTTATGACTCCATTTTCTCTCTTAGCCTATGGATTATACTTCCCTTTTTTAAACTTTTTAAAAAAGTTTGTAATATACCACAGCTAATCCAAGTCCACTTTCAAATAACACTATACCACTTCAAGGGTACTGTGAGTACCTTATAAGAACAATATAATCTCAATTTCTCCCTCCTGTCCCTTGCATCATTGCTTTTATTCATGCTACTTACATATAAGCATGTGTATGCTAATGCCTTGTGATACTAATGCTGTTGATTGGAAAGCACATTTTCAGAACCACTGCTCTCAGATGCCATTAAAAGAAATTGCAATTATCCTTTTGCCTCATTTCCAAATTTTAGATAATTTTTCTCAACAGTTACCAACATTGCAAAAAAAATCAGGGGGTGGCTGGGTGGCTCAGTTGTTTGAGCATCCCAGTCTTGGTCTTGGCTCAGGTCATGATCTCACGGTTTGTGGATTCGAGCCCCACATTGGGCTCTGTGCTGACAGATTCTGTATCTGCTTTGGATTCTGTGTGTGTGTCTCTCTGTCCCTCCCCTGCTCATGCTTTCTCTCTCTCTCTCTCTCTCTCTCTCTCTCTCTCTCTCAAAAATAAACATTTAAGAAAAATCGGGAGGTTTTGTTTGTTTGTTTGTTTGTTTTGGTTTTTTGGTTTTTTATCCTGACCCTGGCTTCTTTTCGAACATTAAAAGATTGGACAGTAATAAGCCTAAATTCTCCCATGATGACAATTGGCAGACAATATTAGCTGCTCCTTTTAGGGAGAATATTTGTTCTCTCCATTTTGCCACAGTCACCACCACCCCCAGCCCACATCACTCATTTATTTTATTTGATTTTTCTATCCTTGCAAAAGACAGTGGACATATAATGCAGAATTTTGAGGAGGGGCATCAGCATGGCTGGTTAATCCTATCTAATTAATTCAGGCATCCATGGGTGGCTTCACCAGGGCTACCCAGGCAGTTGCACAGGATCCCACTCTCAGAAGGACCCCATACTTGGCTAAATGCTCTGCTGTTGCTATCTTGAAATTCTTGATACTTTTTGGAAAAGGGGACCTACATTTTCATTTTGTATGGGAATCCACAAATCATGTGGCTGATCCCGCAGCCACCTCACATTTAACGGTAACCTTCTCATCACCAGATTACAAAGGAGAGGCAGGGAAAGGTAATTCCGGGATCAGAGATCATCTTCAGAAATCATCTTATTCAGTAGACGAGGTAATTATTTCATTTTATAGCTAGAGCTACCAAGGTCCAGAAAGAGGGAATTGACTTCTTCAAGGTCATGGACAAACCCTGAAAAAGGAGCCAAATTGGAAATCTAAAGTGATGAGTCTGCAAGGCAGTGAATACTAAAGACTGCCAGTGAGTTTATGCATCTGATGTACCTCTGCATACCAATGAGAAAATCCCTATTTGTCACTTAGCTCAGTCAACTTTAGGCTGATCCAACTGAAACAGGTGAAGGAGGTGAATAAACCCTAAGGGTGGGGGTGTGAGATTTAAGCCGATCAAGAAAACCGTATAAACAGACTCAGTTTAGAATAAGGACTGGGAAGAAAGAAAATGTTATATACGAATTCTACCCCTATGTTTTGTTACAAAGGGCAGACCTCCACCTAAATCCCAAATAAATTGGAAAGGGAGAAGGCATTCCGGTAATGCCAATATACTGCCTAATTAAAAATGGCAATCAAAGTTCAAGGAAGCACTTAATTTTAGCTGGCCCCACTTAGCTGGAAAATAGCTCAATTACTTCTAGGTCTCAGCTGCCTGGTTTCAGTTAATGGCTGCATACACCCACTGAGAGAGCTGAGTCCCTGCAGCTAATCAAGTGGTAAGTTGGACTGGGAGTTAGGCAACTAAGTTAGCCCCCGGTGGTCTTGCACCTCTCCACATCAGCGCTTGTGGTTTGGATGGGACAGAGACTCCGCTCCCACCCATCCAGCCCCTCAGAGACAGTCAAGGAACCAAGGCCTGGGTATAGAACTCTGCCCCCATACCCACTGAGCTTGGCTCAGTGTTGGGTATGTGTCCCTGAGCTGGACAATCCTCCCCAAGACTCTTGACAGGCCTATCAGAAAGTATCTTCCTTTTCTTCAGAGATGGTTAGCAATGTACGTTTGGGGCTGGTGAGGAGTTCTTTTGCTACTATGTAAGGAAACAACCTGGCCTAATAATATTATTTGAACCTGTGGATCCAGGCGTGTCTGAAATTGTTTATTTATACCCCTTGAATTTCTCAATTACATGAACCAAAAAATTTTCTTCTTCTTCTTCTTCTTCTTCTTCCTTTTTTTTTTTTTTTTTTTTTTTTGGTTAAGTCCATCTGAGTTAGGAGTTTGTCCCTTGTGGCCAAAAATGCCTAACATAAAGGCCTTCTCCATCCTAGGCACTATGCTAGGTAGGTGCTGGGGTTAAAATAGTGGACAAGACATACGTCATTCCTATCTTCGTGGTACTTAGAGTCCAGTGGGAGAATGGCAATAAGCAAGCAACTACACAAATAAATCAGATATAATAATTATGCATTGAGATTGGTAAACAAGAGGAGCTAAGACAGAATAAGAATGGAGGACTACTTTAGACAGCATGGTTAGGGAAGCCTCTTATTTGAGTGTCTTTTAAGCTGACAGCAGTATGATGAACAGGGAGAAGAGATTTCTGGGAAGAGCAAATAGGAACTGCTTTTAGTCTTGAAAAAGTCTGCTTCATTCAAGGAATTGAAAGAAGTCCGTCATTTATTTATTTATTTATTGGTTAAGTGTCTGACTTTGACTCGGGTCATAGTCTCACAGTTCGTGGGTTTGAGCCCCTCGTCGGGCTCTGGGCTGACAGTTCAGAGCCTGGAGCCTGCTTCAGATTCTGTGTCTCCCTTTCTCTCTGCCCTTCCCTTGCTCATGCTCTGTCTCTCTTTCAAACATAAGTAAACATTAAAAATATTTTTAAAAAAAGAAATTCATATATTGTTGAATTTGTCAATTTTTTATGTTTAGTACTTTTTAAATACTATTCAAGAAATTGTGCAGTACCCCAGGATCAGAAAAATGTTCTTCCCCTGAAAACTTTACGTTTTCGTTTTACCTTTAGATCTGTAATCTATTAGAAATTGATTTTGTTTATGGTATAACGTAAAGGTCAAGGAAATTTTTCCACATGGCCGTACCAAGTCACCTTTGGGAGCTATAGTGAATTCACAGGGGTGCCATGAGATATTTTGCATTTTTTGAGAGAAGCACAGTGACATCTGTTGGATACCAAACTATTAACTTGAAGTAGTTCAGTTTCAACATTAAATTGTACTACATTCCCTTCCATGACATATTTTTGTAAAGCTGGGTTTTTTGAAGTTGCTGTGATAAAAGTAAATACCTCTTGAAATCAGGAGATGTGAATAATGGTGTTCAGTCTGATTCCAAGGCCCATTAAGACCTGTAGGGCCCACAGGAGCATAAATCCATTAGTAAATATTGTGGTTGCTTAAAAATAAAAAAAATATTATTTTTTCTTTCAAATTATATGTACTATCTTTCAAATGATTACTAAATTGTTAGGATATAAGTACTTACTAACTTGTTTGGATTTAACTACTTAACAAAAAAAATTGTTAGGTATTTCTTTTGGCCTAACGGTGCCACGAAAAGAAAATTTCTGGGACATTAAAGGTGCCATGTATCAAGAAAGTTTGGGAAACTCACTGAGGTTGAGTCTAGGGCAGTCCCCATGATTCCCATACTGGTGCTTATGTTCTTACGTAACCTCTTCCTCATGAGTCTGGGTGAGACCTGTGAATTGCTTCTAACTGATAAAATATAGCAAAGGTGACAGGATGTATGTGATTTTGTGAACATGATTGTGTTACTTAAAATTGTAACACCCAACTACTCTCTGAGCTACTCCATGGAGAGAGGCATGCAGTAAGGGAGTGTGGGTGGCCTCAAGCTAACAGCAGAAAATTGAGGTCCTCAGTTTGGTAGCCTGGAAGGAATTGAATTCTGCCAATAACCACATGAATTTGATTTGCAGATCCTTCCCCAGTTGAACCTCTGATAATACTGCAGCCTTAGCCAACACCTTGATTGCAACATTGTGAGACCCTTAAGCAGAGGGCCTGGTTAAGCCTTGTCTAAACTCTTGTCTACAGACACTTTGAGATAACATGTGTACATTGCATTAAAATGCAAGTTAGTGGTTAAACTGTTATTGCTGTTAAACAGTAATAGATAACTAATACACCTGCTGTATGGTTATCTCATTGACCAGCAACATTTCTTGAAAAGACTGTTCTTTACAGTGTCATCTTTGGCATAAAACAGACACTGCATTTTTTTTATAATAGTGAGAAATAGAAAGCACCTAAGTTTCCAATAGAGTTTTGATGAATAGGCCATGACACATTTTCCATCTGACTAGGAATAATAAATGGCCAAGAAAAATCATGAGGAAAAACAGCTAATTTACATGGAAAAGTTTTCACAATATATCACTTAAGTGAAAAAAGTGAGTTATAAAGTCATATGTTCATTTATATTCTATTTGTGTAAAATGTGAGTTTTGTGTGTATCTGCACTATAAAAATTGTTAAAATAGAAGAGGAAGGATTACAAGGGCTTAGCAACGTTTTTGTGTGTTTTTAAATTTTTCTACAGCAAATCACCCACTGATTTCCTACTTTTCCTACTTTTACGAACACACAAACTCATACACATACAAATTTTTTTAAGTCAAAGAACAGTCTTTGCCTTGAAGGAATTTATGGTATGGTAGAAGGAGATAGGCTTTAGACAAGTAAGGGTGCTATAAAGTTAGACATTGTATATTCATGACTATTTAGAGACCCAACTTGACCTATCTCAACACAAAGGGCTCACAGACTGTAACTGGCCTTGCTTGGGTTATATACCATCCTTGAACCAATTGCAATATTCAGAATATGAGGTTCTAGGCCAGCGTCATGAGCCCATCCTATGAGTCCTGCCTGTCATCAGCACCACATGGGGGAGGGGGCTTCCCAAAGAAAAGGGGGTGCCATAATCAGAAGAAAAAGGGGAATAAGAAAAGTGACAGTGAAAGACCAAACAAGAAGCTGTCAGTTTTGCCTGAAGGAACAGGGCAAAGGCACAGAGGAAGTCACACCTAACCTGAGTGTTCAAAGATGAGGAGGTGTTTCCAGGCAGCTGGGTTAAGGAGGGCATTTGAAGAGGATGAAGGGAAGTGGTATGAACAATGGAAAAGGGAGCCAGAGAGATAGAAACCGGATCATCCAGCAGTGGCTGCTGTATTAGGCTAAGGTGTTGAGCCTTCATCCTGTGGGTGATGGGGAGCCCCAAAAGGATTGAAGGCAAGGACAGCAGTGTTTGATAACTTTTGCTTCCCTTGCAAGGTGTAATGCCTGATGAATATTATTATAAGCAAGAACAGTAATAATATTTTCTCTCTTCTGCATGAGACTCCATGAATTCTCCAGTGGATGTGAGAAGGATAGTTAGAGGAATAACTTCCACTAAACCAATGTGTTTCCATGTTTTTGGCCATAATCCTCAGTAAGAAATACCTTTTACGTAACAATTCAATTGAATTTCACTGAATTGTGTTTAAACAAACAAAAAACACTGTCCTGGACTACCAACACCATGATGGCAGTGACCATGACCATATGATTCTTTTGATTATCACTATAATCTCTATGTCTGGCACAATGCTTGTTCCATGGTGGGCCTATAATATTATTATTATTGCCAAGTACGTTTTTACTGAATGAATGAAAAGATGGGTGGATCGATAAATGATTCAAAATGACGCGCTAACTACAAAGAGTAATCCAGATGCAAACAGTTACTCTTAGCAACCAACTTGGAGCTATGTTTATGAGACTGTGTGTTAGACAAATCACCAGAGTAGGCAGTGGGAGGCGATGCCAAGGGCAGAGCAGAGTTGGGATTTGACGCAACAGTGGGTGGTGCCTCGTATACCACATTGGAATGATTCATACTACTTCCTGGGCCAGGATCCTTCTCCACAGGCACACTTCCTCTTTTACAGACTGTGAGTAATTTCAATAGTATAAGGGGATCATGATTCACAGATTGGAGATGAGAGGGTTTCCCTTGCTGGTCCAAAGATTCCATCTCGAAGAGAGCATAACAAATGCACAAGGTAATCTTTTTCTCTGAAAAGGGACCTGGGATTGAAAAACCACTGTTAAAGATATCTTGAAAGTGCAGTTGGGGCACCCGGGTGGCTTAGTTGGTTAAGCAGCCAACTTTGGCTCAGGTCATGATCTCACAGTTTGTGAGTTCAAGCCCCATGGCAGGCTCTGTGCTGACAGCTCAGAGCCTGGAGCCTGCTTCGGATTCTGTGTCTCCCTCTCTCTCCCTACCTTGTGCTCTCTCTCTCTCTCTCAAAAATAAATAAATAAACATTAGGGAAAAAAAAGAAAAAGAAAAGAAAGAAAGTGCATTTGGCTCAGGAAGGGTCATCAGGAGCCACTTAAGCCCGTCATTTCCTCCTGGCCTCTTGAAGCTTACTGATCAGTATCAGTTAGAAAGCCCTTCCCATAAGTTCTCTGTAACCAAGTTCTCTATGGAGAAAGCTAACCAAGGAAACAAGTTTAAAGAAAGCAGTTTGCCCAAAGATTCACAGTGCTAACTGGGACTGAGCAATGACTTTGTTCCAGTGTCAATATTCCTATAAGGTTTGAGGATTAAGATCCCATTTGAAGAAGGACTTGTCAGAAGAAATAATGATCTTCCATCTCTTTCAAAGAGCCATAAAACTTCATGATGGACAAAGTCATCACCAAAGATCTTTAGGTTAGGCCTGCACAAACAGTTTAATAGTTATAGATGATTTGGAAGGGGTGGGGGTAAATTTCCAATATCAATCACATGGAGCCTTTTTCATTCAACAAACAAGTCAGGAGTTGAAACAATGTTCTTTTTTTTTTTTTAAGTTTAATTTTGAGAAAGAGAGACAGAGACAGAGACAGAGAGACAGAGCATGAATGGGGGAGGGGCAGAGAGAGAGGGAGACACAGAATCTGAAGAAGGCTCCAGGCTCTGAGCTGTGAGCACAGAGCCCGACACAGGGGCTCAAACTCACAAATCCTGAGATCATGACCTGAGCTGAAGTCAGATGCTTAACCGACTGAGTCACCCAGGCACCCCAAAACCATGTTCTTAAGAGGCCTTCAGCTTTTGGGGTGCCTGGGTGGCTTAGTCGGTTGAGCATCCAACTTCGGCTCAGGTCACGATCTCGCTGTTCATGAGTTCAGGCCCCACGTCGGCCGTCCCTGCTGACATCAGAGCCTGGAATCTGCTTCAGATTCTGTGTCTCCCTGTCTCTCTGCTCCTCCCCTACTCATGCTCTGTCTCTCAAAAAATAAATAAACATTAAAAAATAATTAAAAAAAAAAAAAAAAAAAGAAGCCTTCAGCTTCAAGAGTAAGGAACTTTGGGAACAGGCAGACCGGGATTGGATTCCAGTCTTTCCCCTGTGTCTTTTAAGTAATCACTTTGGTTAAGTTAAAGAACATACCTTCCCTGAGCCTCAAATTCCTCAGCTATATCATTTCAAAGACATTTTGAGGATTAGGAAAAAAAATATATGGAAAACCACTTAGCACTGTACCTAGTGCATAAATGTTAAATAAATAATTCTCATGGTGGTGATGATGATGATGGTGGTGGTGATCTTTTTATTATTATTTTGTTCTGAAGAAATATAATATTACATTCATATTCAGAATGCAGTTGGGAAGAAGAGTTGGATTCACAAATAACCAAAATGCCAAGTAATATTTGAGAATAACTAGCACATTCCTAACTTCCTGCCTTTATATCTAAGGTGTTTCATCTACTGGAAAAGACTTCTCACACTATGTTCACCTTTCAAACACAGCCAGACCTCATTTCAAATGCTTGTATTCTATGGGGCTCTCCTTGGTCACACAAGTCAAGCAAGCTGTCCTTCAAGCCCTCCTGCTTCCCCCCGCCCCTTCACTTGTATGGTTGTCCCCATGCAGCCTTTCAATAAATACTGCTTTCTACCTGAACTAACTCGAGTGAGTTTCTGCTTCTGTGACCAACAAAGTTTTGATTAGGATAGCACCGATGAATGTGGTTTTAAGCTTTTTGAGGGTGAGGTTGTTGGAAACAGAACTGAAGCAAGCCAGGCAAAAGGTGGGATGTGGGAGTCATGGGCTGATCACCAAAGCTGGTTCAGAACCCATGAGATCTCTGCAGAGGAAAAGAGATGAGAGAAAAGACTGGAAACATGACTGATTTCAAGAAGCACTTAGATAACTTCTTGTCCCACTAAATGAAATGACACTACCATTGAGCACTTAGTGTGCGTAGCCAGCCCAATCTAGGTACTGGGAAAGAATGCAAAGTAGAGCAGACACAACCCTCTGCCCTTCAGGAAATCACAGTTCCAACTTCTACTGAGCACAGATGTAAGGATTACCCTTTAGCAGTTCTTTCTCTAAGGGGTCTTAAAGCCTGACATGGAGGAATGGGATCAGATCATACCAAATATATGCAAAAGTGCTTTGTAAATGGGAAATAGCTTTTTACATATAATCGATGTTAGTATTCAGACCAGAAACATTAACAGTTCACAGTTATGACCTACTGTGCCAAGAACAATGACAAATCTTGTGTACATATTCTTTAAAGGAAAATAAAGTGCCAGAGAAGAAAACACTATCATCCCGTTTTACAGATAAAGAAATGGAGCCTGAAATCTTTGTCCAAAGTCATGAAATTAGTAGCAGAACCAGAAGCAAACCCACATTTATGTAACAACTGGATATCTATATGGGAACAAAAAGCGGGGGTGGGGAAGAGGTCTTGGCCTCTACCTCACAGTATATACATAAATTACTTCAAAATAAATCATAGAGCTAAGAGCAAAACTAAAACTACAAACTTCTAGAAGAAATAATAGGAGGAAATATTCACCTTGAGGTAGGCAAAGATTTCATGGACAGGACAGAAAAGTTTAAACCATTAAAGGAAAAGCTGATAAACTGGACTTCACCAAACCAACCAAACCAAACTTTGCACTTTGAAACACCAGAACTTTGAAAGCCACTATTAAGAAACTCAAATGGTGAGCCACAATATGGGAGAAAATGTTTGCAAAGCAAAAGATAAAGGGCTTGTAAGCAGAATATAAAAAGAACCCTGAAAGGTCAATTAAGAGAAGGTAACTCAAAGACAAATGGGCAGAAGATTTGAACAGACCCTTCAGAAAGGGTGATATATGAATGGCCAGCAAGCACGTGAAAAGATATTCAACATGATCAGTTAGCAGGGAAATGCAAATTAAAAGCACTATGAGATACTGCTTGAGACCACATTAAATTACTTATTCTGTGACCCAGCAATTGCACTCCTAGATATTCGCCCAAGACAAATGAATGCATATGCCCACAAAAAGATTTTGATGTGAATGTGCACAGCAACTTCATTCATAATAATCAAAAGAAGCAAACTCAAATGGCTAGACAGATTGTGGTATATCCATGTATCCTGGAATATTACTCAGCAGTGAAAAAGAACTATTGATATATCCAACAACACTGATGCATCTCAAAAACTTTATGCCAAGGGAGGAAGTCATGACCAAGATTCTACACGCACTATGATTCAATTTATGTGAAATTCTGGAAGTGTCAAGTTTCAGTGATAGAAAGTAGATCACTGGTGTTCTAGAGTGGGGGTTGGGGGAGGAGATTGGCTGGAAGGGGCAAGTAAGAATTTTTTGAGGTGATAGGGGTGTTCTACATCTTGACTGTGGTGGTCGTATGGGTGCACACATTCGTCAAAATTTATCAAGCTGTATGTGTACTTAAAATGGAGACATGTTATTATATGTAAATTACATCTCCAAGAATTATTTTTTCAAAATGAGAGAGCCTTGAAACATGCCTGTGCAGCAGGGAGAGAGCCTCCATGGGTAGACACGGTGTGGAAGACATTGAAGTAGACAAGGGCTGGAAACCTAAGGAGAACATTTTAGTTTATAAAGTCACTCCCTGCTTTGACAAGACCTTTCATACTCTTAGAGGTCACAATCGCTCCTCAGGTCCTGTCAGACACCAAGTGCTGGTCTGACAGGAACAGACCTGCCCAAAGGACAACAATATGGAGAAAGGGGCCTACTCAGCTCCCTGGAACTGAAGATAGATATTCTGACTTGTTCTGAGTTCTCCATAGAAACCCTCATGCCTCTCCCCTCCCCCTACCTCACATCCCCACCTTGCTTCCTTAGCAGCCTTTCTCTCTGGCTCTCATTCTGTGGCCAGGGACACCTCACCATGTCCCTGGGGCAGCACAGAAACTGTATGTAGCCACCAACTTCCAAGCCCTTTGCTTTTTCCAGAGAAGCCACAGGAAATGCTGGATGGAATAAATCCCACCACTCACAAGTGTTCAGATATTCTCCTAAGTACTGTTCTTTTAAAAAGCTGGAAAGTTGGGTTGAGGAGTTTGGAGTTATTATTAGCACCAAACACTATAAAAAGGAAATGCCACTGATAATCTTGAGTGGCTATATTTTTATATGGGATAATTCAAGCTTCCTTCTTTGAGTTCCCAGTCATAAGAAATCCTTAATAAAAATATTACCTCAGGTCATACCCTCAAACCCAGCTTAAACATTGCTGAAATCCATTGGGGCTATTCCAGTCAGGACTGACTAGGAGAACTAATATTGTGTTTTTGGCCTATTTTTATGGCTACTCCTTTCTGAGTTGCTCAGGTCTGTCTTACCAGAGGAACATAATCAACCCATGTAAATATTTATTTGTAGTGACTATGTGGAGGCAACATGGCAAAGGGGTTGGTATGCAGGCCAGACATACTCAAGCTTGGTCCCAGGTAGCATCAGACATGTTGCTCTACCCTTATGAACTTCCCCTACAAGATAGGTTGTTGTGAACCTTATGATGCCCCTCACTTTGTTAATGTTCAGTAACTGTTAATTCATTTTTATGTGTTCAGTCATGCCTCTTACCCTGGGAACTGTAAAGTGTGGTTTTACCTTTGGAAATTCCACACTCAATCTTTTTACACAAAGCATACATACAGGAGAATAAAATAACAACAAAAATAATAGATCTTGTGTTAGTGAAGTTGCTAAAAAAATAAAACAAAAACCAAACAAACAAACAAAAAAACATGTACTTTAGAGACACTGCTGGCCTCCTGCTTCCAGCTTTATTGGAGAGCAATTTGTCAATGTGTGTCAAATCCTTTAAAATGTGTTTGCCCTTAAGAAAACAATTTAGGGGACACATGGGTGGCTCAGTTGTTTAAGTGTCCAACTTCGGCTCAGGTCATGATCTCAAAGTTCGTGTGTTTGAGCCCTGTGTCGGGCTCTATACTGATAGCTCAGGGCCTGGAGCCTGCTTCGGATTCTGTGTCTCCCTCTCTCTCTGCCCCTTCCCTGCTCACACTCTGCCTCTCTCTTTCTCTGTGTGTGTGTGTCTCTCTCTCAAAAATAAATAAACATTAAAAAAAATTAAGAAAACAATTTGTGAGCAAAGATTTAGAGTGGATATTAGACTCGCAAAAAACTGGTAATAGTCTAAACATCTAACAACATGTGTATTTAGACATTATAATCGAACATTTGACAAAAAAAAATTTTTTAATGTTTATTTTTGAGCAGGGGTGCAGAGAGAAAGGGAGACACAGAATCTGAAGCAGGCTCCAGGCTCTGAGCTGTCAGCACAGAGCCCAATGCAGAGCTTAAACCCAAGAACCACAAGATCATGACCTAAGCCAAAGTCAGATGCTTAACCAACTGAGCCACCCAGGCACCCCTATAACTGATGAACATTTACTCAAAGCAGGTCACAAAACAATATGTAAAATATGGACCCAATTGAAGGTATGACCTGAAGTAGTGCTTCTTGTGACCAGGAGCTCTACAAAGGAAACTTGATTTAAAACATAAAAATATAAATATATGGGTAAATGTGTAGATGCATGTAGAAAAGGTCTCCAGGGCGCCTGGGTGGCGCAGTCGGTTAAGCGTCCGACTTCAGCCAGGTCACGATCTCACGGTCCGTGAGTTCGAGCCCCGCGTCAGGCTCTGGGCTGATGGCTCGGAGCCTGGAGCCTGTTTCCGATTCTGTGTCTCCCTCTCTCTCTGCCCCTCCCCCGTTCATGCTCTGTCTCTCTCTGTCCCAAAAATAAATAAACGTTGAAAAAAAAAAAATTAAAAAAAAAAAAAAGAAAAAAAAAAATAAAAAAAATAAAAAAAAAAAAAAGAAAAGGTCTCCAGACCTTGGCTTATATAGTTCATGTGTGAGTGCTGCTTTTGAGTGGGTTTTTTGTTTTATTTCTATTTCTGTAGAGATATATTGCTTTTATATTAGAAAAAAAGCCCTCAAAACTTAGAGAAACAGTTTGGTGAATTTAGAAAACAGAAAGAGAGAACAAACACAGCACAATAGGTAAGTCAGCAGCGACCTATTTTTTATTTGACCCTTTTTTTTTAATTTTCAAAAATTTTTATTTTAGAGACAGAGAGAGACCATGCGAGTGGGGGAGAGGGGCAGAGGGAGAGAGAGAGAGAAAAATCTTAAGCAGGCTCCACGCTCAGGGTGAAGTCTGATGTGGGGCTCATTCCCATGACCCTGGGATCATGACTTGAGCCGAAATCAAGAGTCAGGCACTCGACTGGGCCACGCAGGCCCCCCTTTATTAGACATTTCTAAGAATTCTAGGCTCTTTATTTAGCTTTCCACAAATAACACTGATTCACTGTGTGACTTAGGGCAGATTCTTCCCTTCTCTGGCCCTCAGTTTTCCATGTGTAAAATGCATAAGTTGGGCATAGATCAGGGATGGCAAATGACTTTTGTCTTGAGTTTCAGCTCCGTATCATTGCTAGAGACTGCCTGGACCACCTCTGTGATGAGAATGAATGTCTGAAAGCAGGCTAGAGCTCTGTGACTAACAATGTCTATCATGGACCTAAGGATAAGGAATGACACAGGACAACCATGCAGCTCCTATATGTAGACTAGATAACTTGAAGGTTTCTTAGAACTCTGTGAGTCCAGAGCATCTTTAACCAAAAATATTAATCTGAATTTGGAAAGTCACAGGGGCTGGGGTTACCTAATTCCACTTATTCATTTTGGTTAGGTGTGCCAGATCACTCATTCTACATCTTATTTTACAGAACCCAAGACATAATTTGGGATTTATTAAAGAAGAAAATAGTGATGGCTATTGTGTCTCCATTGCATTTGCACCCATTACCTCCTATCCCAAGAGCACGGAATAAATCTGCAGCTGTTATTTCAACTTCTTCAGTCTCAAACAATTTGAAAACCACAGCTGTTAGAGGCATAAACCTGATTCTGTCTTTGTCCTTGGTCTATGTCTCATGTTTCATAGAATTCTCTCAAAGCCACACCTCTGGGAGTTGAGTCAGAGAAGGCCACTTCTCCAATCATCACCCTCCCAGGATCAGAAGTGCTGAGTGCTCATTCCCAAGGGGACTTTCCAGTATGAAGTAGAGTCATTCCTGTTCTTTTTCAGTGGAACCAAGTTCCTGAGAGGGGTGCTGACATTCCTAAAGTCATACAAAGAATTCAACTACCACCCAGCTTTTCCCACTGGCAAGCAGACATGGATAATTTGGCAAACACCAGCATCTGGCTGCCAGCAGCTTGGCTATTTGGAGGAGGGGGCAGGCTGGAGGGCTTTACTGCATCTCAAGTTAACCACACTAATCTACCCTAGCTTTCACAGAGAACAGCAGGCTATATTCAGGGATCTCAGCAACAGCTGTGCTTTCCAAACCAAGATGCTGTTCAGAAAGATGATCCAAATGTGGGTTATGTGTTTCAGCAGGATTTGCAGGGACTTTCCTATTCAAATGGCCCTTTGTGTGCTTCTAAAAGATGGGGCATTAACCTCACACGTGGCTAACGCATGATGGATGACTTGGTGTTCTCAATTTACATTTGGCTGATGGTCAGAACTGAACTGTCAAAATGCCTGGGTATCTGATGGACAGTGCCTGGCTTGTTCAGACTTGTTTCTGATGAAGTGGGTGGATCCTGGGGCTTTTGCTCCATCCAGATTTGATAAGCTAAACAAGGCTGGACTGTTAGAAAGACTGACTTCAGTGTCCTCTCAGGACAGCAGAATCCAGTGTCCTGACTCAGTGGCCTCTATTATCAATTTCATTTATGTTCAGCATCTTTACCTGCTTCTGGGTCTTCCCTGACATTTACCCATTTGTTGCCAAGTATGGTCCTGCCCAAGACTGGGGCATTAGGAATACAGGGCCCATGCTCAAGTCACTTCTCTCAGTTCAATAAAGTCACCTGCTTGGTCTTGTTGCCTTTGTAGTAAGACACTTTGCAAGTACAAAGTACTTCTGAATTCATCAGTGCTCTGGATTGTCTTCTCAGGGCAAGAGGAGTCAGAAATTGACCTGCTGTATCCCTACTTGTCATGGGCTTGTGCTGTTATATGAGAGTTCAACGCTCCCAGGCTGGGGCTAGGAGGGGTTTCACACTCTCCCTTCTCCTTCAGACTAGAGTGGAGAAGGAGCTACTAAAGATTTCAACATGATTCAAATGATTGGGAATGAAATGATTCCCAATGAAAGTTGTGGAGGAGACTCAGGCCAGCCTGGTACACTGACTCCTTGGCTACAACAAACATGATATCACATGGAAGGAGCTAAGCTTAAGTACCTGTAGTCTCACAAGAAGTTATGAACCCAGAATCCAAGCATTATACACGTAACAAAAGATCCAGAGAAAGAATCCCAAACAGGGTAATCTGGTCTGGCAGCCCTTCACCCATGTGGATGCACATTGATGTGTGGCAGCTGCCCCAAGAAGAAGGGATGCCTGGGGTGAGGGTGGAGGGTGGTTGCATCTGCCTTCCTGGACTCCTGATTCTATAGGAGGCATTTTCACTGGTCACTGGCTTAGGTCACAGTAAAGCAAAGTAAGAGCAACCTCACTAGAGTGAGATATATTTTCACTTACCCTTAAATCCAACCAGCTTTATGCTCTGGTCTAGCTCAGAGTTACCAAAAGAGTCTCTTAGAAAGTTTAACTCCTTGGAACCTTTTCAAAGGTTATATATTTTGAGCTCTGGCTCTGAATTTTTTATAGGAATCTATTCTAAAGAAAGGAATTTTTTTTGACTATAAGGCTGTTGTCCCAGGGCTGATAATCACAATACATGTAAGAAACCATTTAAATTCCAATAGTAAGTGATTGGTTAAAACAATTATAGTATATCTATACAAGTAAACTATTAAAAATTCTATTCTAGATTAATACCTCCTGAAGTAAATATTACCTACCACTTAGGAAATATTCTGATCAAATCTCTAGATCCAACTACTTATTTATAGAAAATTTAGGGGACAAAGGGACATGTTAAATGACACCAAGGGGATGCAATCAGCAAAATTCAGAATGTAAGCACTGCACAAACCTAGTTTCTTCTTTAATAAAAAACAAAACAAAACAGACCATTAGGAATACATAAAGAAAAAGAGACTTAGAATATGTTTAAAACAAAGTCAGTAAGTAGACCTTGCTTAAATCCTGATAAAAATATGTAATTATATTTTTTAAAAAGTCATTTATGAGACAATTGGGAAAGTTGAACACTGGATATTAGATAATACTAATGAATGACTACAATTTGTTTAAAAACAGTCCTAATCCCTTAGAGATATATACTGAAATATTTATGGATAAAATAATATTTGCAATTTGCTTTTTAAAAATCCACTGAGTAAAGGGAGTAAGGAGTATACAATCGGTAATTGTCGAATGTGGATGGGAGGTACAGGAAGTGTATTATAATGTTTATACTATTTTCATATAGTTTGAAATTATCATAATAACAAGTTTTTTAAAAATCTAGTGTCGTAGAAAAGTGTTTATGACATATTACATAAAAATAAAGAGAGAGTGCATAAGGGGGTTGTATGTTGAGTTCCGTGATGATCTAATTTTTGTACCCATGTGGGTATATGTATGAAAAAGTCTGCAAAAATATATGAACCAAAGTGATCAATGAACTATGAATGACTGGGTTACATTTATACTCTTTTATGGTGTTTACTAGTATGAATTTTTTCCAATATACATTGTTACTCTTATAAGCAGAAAATAACAAGTCTATCTATAATTAGAAAAAAATATATGTATAACTATATTTGCACAGGAAAAGTTATGGAAGGATAGTGGTTCTGAAAGACAGAATTTGAGGATTTTTTGTATTTTCCTAATTCACGCAAAGAGTAGTTTGTTATGAGAAGAAATTTAGAATGAAGAAACTTCAGCGCTATATGAAGACATTTTAAGAAAATGTGTGAATACTTCACACAACACTATATGAAGACATTTTAAGAAAATGTGTGAATACTTATGTATTCTGTGTCTATACAAAGTTGAACTTCTCCCCAACACACCTGAGTTCTGCTCTTCCAACAATGAGCTGTTTGATGGGAGACAAGTCAATGGTTGTTTTGTGGGTCTCTGTTTCTTCACCTTGTGTTTTTCATGAAACTCAAAGGAGAAAGCAAAGTGTTCTGAAAGGCTTTATACAAATGTCAGGAGGTGATAGTGGCTAGTACCTTCTGGACAACTGTACCATTATATCTTTTTTTTTTTATTAACGTTTATTTATTTTTGAGACAGAGAGAGACAGAGCATGAACGGGGGAGGGTCAGAGAGAGGGAGACACAGAATCTGAAACAGGCTCCAGGCTCTGAGCTGTCAGCACAGAGCCCGATGTGGGGCTCGAACTCACAAACCACGAGATCATGACCTGAGCCGAAGTTGGCCACTTAACCGACTGAGCCACCCAGGCGCCCCTGTACCATTATATCTTAAGGAAAGAGAGAAGCCAAAATACTGGGGCAGGTGGACACCTGAGTCAGACAAATTTCTTTCCCTCCCAATCATTTTCTCAGGTTTGGCCTTGTCCTAGCAACTGGGAGGTGTCCCAAAGACATTATGAAAGAATGAGGAGGAGATGCTGTGTGTTGCTTAAAACATAAGAGGGAAACACCAGGACACCACTACTGCTCCACATATGCCCCCAACATTGCGTATTATCATAAATCCTCCAAAACAATCCTATGAGGTATGTATGTATTATTATTACTATTATTATTATTATTCAGAAAAGAAAACAGGTTCAGAGAGGTGAAGTTACTTGCCCAATGTCACATGGTTCCAGAGTGATGGAGCAGGCGTCTTTCCCAGTCATGTCTGATCCAAAACCTGATAGAAATCCTTAAACACTATTCTATACAGCATCACTAGATGTGAAAAATGTACATTGTGAAGAGTATTCACTGAATTTCAAGATGTTGACTGGCTCCTTGCACCACACGAAGGGGATTTTTATGTTTCTGTGTTTGTCCAGATTAATATGCAAGAAATAAAAACCCACCACCACAGGGGGAAAGAACGCTTGAACAAGCTAAGTGGCTCAAGGACCAGTGACAGTGTGAAGCTAAGCTTTGTGGTGAATGGAAGCAAAGGCTCAATGTCTGGATTCTCTCTGTGTCTTCCTGCCTCTGTTTCTGTGTTGGTATCATCATTTGCTCCTACCAAAGATAGACCTTACCTACACAGAGGAAACATGGCCATGGGAAGCTCCAAAGTCACTTCTTAGAGAATCATTTTCTATGATGGCAAAGTTGTCCCACCATGTCCACTTAGAAAACTCCTTGTGAAGGCTCTGACTGGCCTGCTGAATAGCTCAACCAACCCTGGACCCAACAGTGAATTCAATGCACTGTTGTGATTGTCTGTACCACAGCCACATGGCTGCAAAGGATCCAGAAAAGAATATGTGAGGAGTGGTGGTCCCAAGAGGGAAAATGTAGGAGGCACCCAGGGCACTCTGGAAGGTAGTGACAAAATTAGGGATGAGTTGATGATCCCTTTAATCCTGCAGCTTCCTTTCATGTTTTCTTTCATCCTATGGTAGCTCAGACTTCCATATCTCATGGAAGAAAAGTTCCACCAATCTGTGAGTTCCAGTTGAATTAGATTTTCTCCAGAATTGTTTGTCAGCAAGGGTAACATGGTGAAGCACAAAGAATGCTGAGTTTGGATGCAGAGACTCAAGTTCAACTGTCAACTCTTCTGTTCACTTGCTGGGTTGCCTTGGATAAGTCACTTCACTTTTTAAAATCTCCAGATTTTTCACTGGCTAAATAAAGATGATAACACCTATTTACAAGCTTGTCATGAGGATTAAGTGAGATAATCACACTTAAGTGTGATATTAGATACAGTGGCACATAGCAGGTGCTCAAAAAAGTATAGCTTATATCTCTATTAAATAATTCAACAAATACTTACTGAGCATGTACTACATTGCAAGGCAGAGGGCTGGGTATCTGGGATCGTTAATCAAGAACAAAAGACAATTGTTTCTATTCTCTTGCAGCTCCTCACAGCTGGGGTTGGAGAATATAAACAAGGAAACAAGATAGTTACAGATGACAAAACTGCTTTGAAAAAACATGAAATTGTTTCCATGCTGATATTTATTATTGGTATAACAACCATCCTGTGCAGTCTCTCTCCACCGCTTTATGTGTTGAAAGCCATTCTCAAAGACATTTCAGCATTTACATTAAGCTGGAGCTTGAAAAGGCATTGAACTATTGTCTCTTAAGTGACATGAAGAGGAAAGGAAAACAGAATGTTGATGGTAGGAAAATTCTGATACTATCCTCTAGTATATCCAAATGCCATTTTGTCAACCATTGCCTAGTGGGGTTCAGAATCACCTGGGGGGAGGATCTTTTAAAAGATACAGACTCCCAGTTCCCCTCCTCAAATATTCAAATTCTGGAGGTCTAGGGTGTTTTTTTTTTAAGTTCCCTGGTAATTCTTATGGGCAATCAGACATGAGAAACACTGCTTCCCAGTCAGTCTATGAAATCCATTAGTCCCTGAGGTTGAGAATACAGAACTGTGTCTGTAATTCTTTGGCCTACCATGTGTTTATGTTTCTAGTTTCTAGGATATTTGCCCCCAGTGGCCCTCAAGGAATTTAGAATTTAGCAGGATATATGAACAAAGATGCTGTGGAAATATAAAGCAGGAACAATTAACATGGTCTTTGAGGGTTAGAGAAAACTTTGCAGAAAGGAAGAATTCTGGATAAGTTAAAATTTGGTTCAGTTGCATATGACAGAAAACACAAAATTATAGTGGATTAAACTAGAAAGAAATTATTTTTCTGTTACATAAAGGTCTTGAGGAGAGTAATCCTGTGCTGGCATGGTGCTTTAGACTCGTCTCTTGTTTTGCTGTCATCCTCAGCATGAGGCCTGTAGGTTCCAAGGTGATTGCTCAGATTCCAGCCCTCACTTCTGTATTCTAGCCAGCAAGAAGGACAACAGAGCAAAGAAGGGCATAACCTCTCCCTTTATGGGTACCTTCTGAAAGTTGCATATGAAACTTCCTTTGACATCTTATAGTCCAGAACTTAAGTACTTGACCATGCCTGGCTTCAAGAAACGAAGTATAGCTAAAAATATAGAGTTCTACTACCAAAAAAGAAAAGCATTGAGAGGCAATGGGCTGAGCTATGAAGAACAAGTAGGCCATTAGGCCAGGTAAGTCATGAAGTAGACTCAAGAAACAGGGACTAGTGTGTCCTCTTCAACACAATGGAACACTAGGCCACATTTTTCTTTCCAAGTGCTCTGCTCATCATCCTTCATATTGTGACCCAAAGTCAGACTAGAATGAGCCTGCCTACCTCAACCATTCAGTGCTCTGTTTTAAAAAGACCTCTAAAATGATATCAAAATCCCTCATGTCACTGAAATAATGGCTACTCGGAGGGACCCCCACTCCTTCTGGTCTGTAAGAGAACTCACTTTGAAATCACATCATTGAAACTGCTAGGACAAATTACTGAAACCAACTTGGAAAAAACTACAATCCTAACTCTTTCATGTGGTTAATTATGGCACATCAGCCTGAAGCAATATTGTGCAAACATGAAAGGTAATCAATTATAAAACCATAGAGCATGAAAAACAGCTCACAATAAAATATTGAGGAAGTACACAATAGTGTATATGCAAAAGTGCACTTGTGTTGTGAATATAATTATGTGGAAAATGTGTATATGGACAAATATTAGAAAGAACATCATAAAATAAAAACAATTATTGGGTAGATGTAAGTTTTGTTTGTGTTTTGTTTCTTCTGAAAACCATTGTGGTTATATTGTTTCCATAACAGATATAATTTGAAATAAGCCTCACAAAACTACTTGCTGTTAAAGGTAGGTGTGCTTAAAGATTACCTGAGGAACTTAGTAAAAGTGCAGATTTCTGGATTGAATGCCAGAGAGACTGTGATTCCATAGGTCTGGGAAATGACTACATTTTTAACAAGCATCCCATATCATTCTGTGGGAAGTGGTACACTGACCACATTTGAAAACCACTATCATGGCTAGTGTTTCAGAGATACCTAAATAAGTATAGAATTAGCACATTATCTGTGCCAAAGTAGCCCTGGCTTACATCGGGCTAAAGACTATGACCAATATTCCTCTACCTTTGCTGGGGAAAACAGCAAGAAAGTTTAAAACAAAGACTCCATATTAACAAAAATTATTACCCACCCTGGATTATAAAATGAGATATCACTGGGGCCCCTGGGTGGCTCAGTCGGTTAAGTGCCTGACTCTTGATTTCGGCTCAGATCATGATCTCACGGTGGGTTCGAGCCCCACATCGGGCCCCATGCTGACAGTGTGGAGCCTGCTTGGGATTCTCTCTCTCTCTCTCTCTCTCTCTCTGCCCCTCCCCTGCTCACTCTCTATCTCTCTCTCAAAATAAATAAATAAATACATAAAAACATTAAATAAATAAATAAAAATAAATATCACTAAAAGGTACAGTTTTATTTTTCTTTTAGTCTTCCAAGTAAAGGTGAACTGTCTGATTAAATCACCACAGGTATTAATAATTAGCTATCCTCAGTTCTCTTATAGTTCCTACATGTCCTGTAACTTATCCCCACCCCCGCCCACACACACACACCTTTCTATTAAACCTGCACAAGTTCAGCTATACTCTGCTTTTGTGAGAGAAGCATCATGATTTCAAACTCTAAATCTAGATAGTACAGTCTTCATAAGCCAACCCTCTAGATGATTCTATATTCATTTTATTTATTAGGATAGTCAGCTTGTCTCGTTTGGCCAGGACTTTTCTGGTTTTAGCATTGAAAGTCCCTTGTTCTGGGACTCCTTACCCCACAGTACTGGGAAAATGTTGGTCACCCTACACCTTTCCATTGTCTATGACCTATGTAATTAGATAACAGCTTAAAAGAAAAGACATTCTCCAGGATGGGTTTGTTAGCTTGCACAGTGTCTCAGGGAACACAGGCAAATCTTAGCTCTTTGAAGATATTCCTTTGAAAAAGAATACATGTAAGATGCTGTTCATTATTTTTAGAAATAAAACATTTCTCAGGGTGTTTGAGTGATTCAGTCAGTTAAGTGTCAGATTCTTGATTTCAGCTCAGACATGATCTCACGGTTTGTAGGATGAAGCCCAGGGTCTGGCTCTGCACTGACAGCATGGAGCCTGCATGGGATCCTCTCTCCCACTCTCTCTGCCCCTCCTCCACTTTCGCTCTCAAAATTAACAGTAAAACAAAACAAAACAACATTTTCCTAAAATAATTTCAGAGAAGGAGCCAGAGACTAAAGGGTTTAGCAAACAGAAACTCCCCCCCACACACATACAATTTTCCCCTTTTCCTACAAGCATTCATCACTGAGTGAAAAGTTTACTGAATTTGTGTATATTACACTCATCAGAAAGGAGACAGGTAGGTTGGGTCAAGTAGTTAGAACGCAGAATGTAGAGATAAAGAGTACATCTGTCTAGAGGATGCGAACGTTTTCATCAAGTAGAATTAGATAGAATGTAACTACTTATATGTTTGTTTTTAAGAAAACTGATTTTATTATGAAGCCTTTGGAATTTCTCTAAAATCGAATAAGTTTAAATGAGTCAGAAAGCTAAAAAAATGATGTGCCTCAGCAGTCTGTCCCAAAATATAGGCCAGAGATTTTTCAGAATTACCCTGCCCACATCAAAATTATACTACTTTAAGATATTGCAAGTAATTCATAGAATCCCCAGAATTTCATTTCAACATCAGTTCCAAACTACAACTTTCAAAAGTAGCTTATACTTTTGGCTCAGGAATAATCCTACTGACAGCTGGTTTACACTGTGGAAAATATACTTGCATGGGAATTTAGCACATTTGCCCACTTGAATTCCTGGATGTAATATCTATCAACTTTCATTAAAAAACCAGTTTAGTAGAGAAAGGCAACTTACAACTATAAGTTTCAGTTCTTGACTCTTCTAAGACCGTCAGATACTTAGTACAAAAAACAGTTTATTTAGCCACTGCCTTCTTTCAATAAAGGATTTAAGGTGATCAATGCAGGAAACCGCATGTGAAGTCAGCAGTTGAAAACCAAAGCCACCGGCTATAATTGTATTAGCATTTTCCAAAGTGGATTCTGTGAGATGTTAGCAGACATGTTAAAACAAAAAAAGGGGGTCTCAAGCCAGATAAGTTTGGGGAGCACTGAAATAAACTGTTAAACATGATTTTTCACTGCAAGACTTTTAACAACCGTCCCCAAGGCAGAGGAGTAGGATGTGTTTCCCAAACTTAAATATTGTCAGAATATCTAAATGGCTTGGGTTCCAACTAACACATTTGGAAAAGCACTGCTCCTGCCCTTCTAAATTTGATAATTAGGCTACTTGAAAATTGGGATTAAATTTATTTTCATTTTATTTTCAGTGAAAACAGTTTCCTTAATTTGCGATTAGCCAGAGCAGCTTTGTCAAAAGCACAGAAAAGTTTGATGCTTTGAACATGCTGATATTTCAACACACTTTTAAAGAAGGCTATTCTTTTTTTTTTTTTTTATGTTTCCTTTAATTTTATTTCTAAAGTATACATCAGAGGGCTTCATGAAATCTGGGGGCATACCCAATCTGAAAAGGCACCAGGTCTCACCTTATAGACTTTCACCCCAATAGTTCACTTCATTCTCCTCAAATTATATTAAGTGTTAAAACAGAGACAACACTTTTGTAAATTCACTTGTAGTAGCCAGATCCCTTTTTAGCAAACTACCCAGTAATGAGCAGCTACCGTTTTCTTTGTCTTAGGCAGTAATATTATCTCAGCCTACACTGAGCCCCTTTGGCTTGGTAAACACAACAGGAAATGCATTATTAACAATGATCTGCATCAACAATTAATAAAATTACAGGTGCATCAAGTTTTCAAGCTACCCAATTCACATCAATGAAGCCAGTACATGATTGCCTAAAGAAGGCTATTCTTATTACAAGTATTACCTCTAATTCATAAGAACAAACAAGGCAATGAGACCTATTAGAAAGTGCTTGTGGCTCCAAGCTTAGAAAATTTCACTCTGATGACTTGAAGAGGCAGATGAATTAGTGCCAATGGGGCAGGGCTTTGTTTAGTCTGTAGATCTCTAGTCAGAGCCAACAGTGATTTAAAGAGCTATAAATGAGCAGATATGGGCATTTGTAGAGAGGCATGCTTATCTGCAGTTGGGTTACTTTTCTCCATAAGAGCTACCCATATTTTCCAGCCCAAATTATCTTGTGTATCTGTATATAATCTAAACTCTTGACATGTGATCCCAGCACTGTTGCCCATCCTCAACAGCCATTAAGTACAAGAAGGAAGGAATTGGTGGTACAGGGCTAGCCTAAAGGTAGACAGGGAAAACACTAAACTATGCTCTGTAACATTCAGCTGCCTTACAAAGGGATTTACCCCAACCAATTTGTCTATAAGATCTGTAATCAAACCCCATTTAATCACTAAGGTATTATTAAAATGAGATGGGATAGGGGCACCTGGGTGGCTCAGTCAGTTTAGTGACTTCAGCTCCGGTCATGATCTCATGGTTCATGAGTTCGAGCCCCACTTTGGGCTCTGTGCTGACAGCTCAGAGACTGGAGCCTGCTTCACATTCTGTGTCTCCCCACCCCCCCCCACCCCCCCCTCGCCCTGACTCTTGCTGCCCCTCCCCCACTCGGTCTCTCTCTCTCTTTCTCTCTCTCTCTCTCTCAAAAATAAATAAACTGGGGCGCCTGGGGGGCTCAGTCAGTTAAGCGTCCGACTTCGGCTCAGGTCATGATCTCGCAGTCCGTGAGTTCGAGCCCTGCGTCGGGCTTTGTGCTGACAGCTCAGAGCCTGGAGCCTGTTTCAGATTCTGTGTCTCCCTCTCTCTGACCCTCCCCCGTTCATGCTCTGTCTCTCTCTGTCTCAAAAATAAATAAACGTTAAAATAAATAAATAAATAAACAGTAAAAAAAATTAGATGGGATAAAATGGGTCAAGCTGACACACACATTTTCCCTTAGTTATAAACATCAATTGTGAAGACAACCAAATGTCACTTTAGTTCCAATGTGGGGTTACATGTTTGTCCTATCAATAAATTCAAATTTTGCTCTTTAACCACATTGAAATGACATTGCACAGAGTAATAAAAAATATAAAATATGAAAATAAAATTTTATTGGGAAGAGGAAATATTACATACAATTAAGTATAGGGTTGATGAAATATATTACATTAACAAACTTTCCTTAAGGAACAAATACAGACTTAGTAAAGGAAGATGTTGGAAGCTTAGAACAGGTTTCCATATACAATTTCCAAGCAGTATTAAGTAACAAGATCTCAATTTGCATAAATTATACAGATCACTGAGGGAAAAGTGTATTGGTTTGTGGATATTTCTGATCCTTGGTTCAGGTGCCTTGTAGATCTCTTCTACCATGATCCCAACTCTGGTGGTCCTGATCCTGTTCTAAATAGGTTCTCTCAATCCACAGTGGCCACTTACCATGAGGACACATCACAAGAAGGATTTTTATTGCTCACTGTGAATTAAAAAAATTCCATGTGCTCTTCCATGAACTCCATGGTTTTAGAGACAGCTGTTTGAACCAAACCTGGAAGAGTTTTTCCATTTGGGGTAGTGCTTAAGTCACATGTACACACGTGAAAAGAGTTTGAAAACGGCATCAGAATATGTGCACAACATCTTTATTGATACAGTTTTAAGTCTCGTGTAAGCTAATAGAATCTGTGCAATTCTGGAGACTATTAAATAAAAATAAATATCTACTAAGAATCTGCACGTGGTATGGAAACTATCCGCACCTGAACAGTATTCATTTTGCTTATTTCTATCCCCCAAACAGAAAACATCCAACAAGAACAATTTTATCTATGTTTATTTAATTATAACAAAAGTAGAACAATGCATACCAAATGGAAAAATAAATCCAAAAAAGATGATGAAAATGTTTAGGAACAGAAATGACTAATTTAGCTGAAGGACTTAACCCAGTGCCATGAAAACATATTTGCAACTTATAATTGGTTATTCACATAAATTAAATTTAGCAATTGAGTCCAAATTCACTACTAAAAGTTATCAAAATACTTTCAAAATGTTACATAAAAACTGACAATATCCATAAATGTTACATAAACACCAAACAAAAAATCATATAAGAAAAATAAATAAATGTATGTTGAGATAAAATACAAATCACACTTATCATGCCAGCTATACACTCCCTATCCCTTCAAATATAATTGTGAGGATTCAGTATTTTTCACATTCCAAGATAAAGTAATGATAATATATATTGATGCAAATTTCAGCCACAAAAATAAACTACTTTATATCTTAAATATTCCTACGATGAAACATCAGGACTCCAGTTTCACTAATCAAATCTTTATGAAGGCATACATCACGTTTGATTTTGACCCCTCATATCATGGCTGAAAACTCTCAGCAAAGCTTTCTAGGCTTTTTTTCTCACACCAACTGACCCAGAGTATATTTTAAGAAATGTTTATTTTCTGTGCATATTTGTTTTAAAATTATAAATTCCTGAGCACTTTTTCTTCATCCTCCTCATCACTGTCAGTGACATTGACTTGCTGGATGCTAGAGGGAGTTGACGTTGGGGCTGTGAAGACGTTCTCCAAGGCTCCAATGTCCAGCTGAGGCATAGGATTTAAGTATTCTTCCCCACTGTGGCTATGACTGTTATAGTAAGAGGTCCCATCCACGCTCTCACAACTCCGAGAATCTTCACTGTGTGTACGTTCATCTGGGTAGTCTCTAAAAGGATAGTCTCTATTTAAAGCTGAAAACATAGCCTCGTGTTTTTGGTACCTGTCTTCATAATAACCAAGGCATTCTGGCATTGAACTTGGAAAATTTCCATAGCCAAAGGGAGGCCGACTATAAGGGCACGTGCTGCAGCAGAAAGACAAAAAAGGAATTAGATCATACCTTGCCCACGTGTTTCCTTGCACACAGACTAATTGAGCACATTTAACTGCTCCTCTTTGGGGCCTGGAAAGTTCCCAAGATAACTCCTCAACCACTTCATGTATCCATCTGTTCTTTTACTACTACCAAGTCCCAACAGAAACTAAATGGCAAAGTAAGTTTGACTCACTAGAACCATTATCTATTATCAGCCTCAGGCTTCTTACCTTTGACAGCCTTGATAAAGAAAAATTGCTTATCTGGGCTTTTCTCTCATGATGCCTACTACCATGTAAGGTTTTGGAAATGCAGACATGTGTTATACTGTGCTAAAAATTGATACTTGGTAAGCAGTGCAACAATTGTTCTTATTAGTATTTGAAACAAATCTTATGGGGGGGGGGTGATGTATAATTGTGTTGCAGTCAAGAACTACTCATCAACTACATTTTTCACAAAACTAGAACAAGTAATCCTAAAATTTGTATGGAACCATGAAAGACCCCGAATAGCTAAAGCAATCTTGGGCAGGGTGGTGGGGGGAAGCTGGAGATATCACCATTCCATATTTCAAGATATTCAAAGCTATAGCAATCAAAACATACGGCACTGGCACAAAAATAGACACATAGATCAACAGAACTGAACAGAACTCAAAAATAGAACTCAAAAATAAATCTATGATTACATGATCAATTAATTTATGACAAAAGAGGCAAGAATATACAATGGGGAAAATACTGTCTTCAATATGGTGCTGGGAAAACTGAATAGCTACATGTAAAAAGAATGAAACTGGGCCACCTTTGAATAGGATACACAAAAATGAACCCAAAATGGATTAAAGACCTTACTGTGAGACCATAAAAATCCTAGAAAAGAGCACAGGCAGTAATTTCACTGACATTGCTCATAACAGTTTTCTAGATATGTCTCCTAAGGCAAGGGAAACAAAAGCAAAAATAAACTACTGGGACTACCTCAGAGCGTTTACATAGCAAAGGAAACTATAAACAAAACAAAAAGGTAACCTTACTGAATGGGAGAAGATATTTACAAATGGTATACCTGATAAGGGGTTAATATCCAAAACATATAAAGAAGTTATATAACTCTACATCAAAAAACAATCTGATTAAAAAACGGGCAGAGGACCTGAATAGACATCTTTCTAATTTTTTTTAAATGTTTGTATTTATTTTTGAAGGAGAGAGAGACAGAGCATGAGTGGGGGAGGAGCAGAAAGAGAGGGAAACACAGAATCAGAAGCAGGCTCCAGGCTCTAAGCTGTCAGCCCAGAGCCCGATGTGGGGTTCAAACACACAAACTGTGAGATCATGATCTGAGCCAAAGCTGTACACTCAACCGACTGAGCCACCTAGGCGCCCCTGAATAGACATCTTTCTAAAGAAGATATACAGATGGTCAACAGACATATGAAACGATGCTCAACATCACTTGTCATCAAGCAAATACAAATCAAAACCATGATGGAATATCATCTTACACCTGATAGAAGGGCTAAAGTCAAAAAGACAAAAAATAACAAGTGTTGGTGAGGATTTGGAGAAAAAGGGACCTCAATGCTATTGGTAAATTGGTACCAGTCACTATGGAAAACAACATGGAGGTTCCTCAAAAAGTTAAAAATAGAATTACCATATGATCCAATAATTCCACTATGGGGTATTTACCCAAAGAATATGAAGACATCAATTCAAAAAGATATATACACCCCTATGTTTATTGCAGTTTTATTTACAATAGCTAAGAAATGGAAGCAACCTAAGTGTCCATTAGTAGATGAATGGATAAAACAGATGTGTTATATATACACACAATGGAGTATTATGCAGCCATAAAAAAGTATGGGATACTGGGACATTTGGGTGGCTCAGTCAATTAAACATCTAACACTTGATTTCAGCTCAGGTCATGATCTCATGGTTCGTGGGATTGAGCCCCACATCCATCTCTGTGCTTGGGATTGTCTCTCTCTCTCTCTCTCTCTCTCTCTCTCTCTGCCCCTTCCCTCTTCTTTCTCTCAAAATAAATAAACTTAAAAAAAAAGTGAGATCTTGTCATTTGCAACAACATAAATGGACCTAGAGGGTATCATGCTAAGTGAAATAAGTCAGATTGAGAAGGACAAATACCATATGATTTCACTTATAAGTGGAATAAAAAAAACAAACAATGAACAAAAAGCAGAATCAGACCGTAAGCATAATAAGCAGAATACAACAGTATTACAGTATTACAGCAGTAAGCAGAATACAGAGAACAAACTGATGGTTGCCAGAGGAGAGAGGGGTGGGATGTTGGGCAAAATGAGTGAAGGGGAGTGGGAGATACAGGCTTCCAGTTAACAAGTGAATAAGTCACAGAAACAAAAGGCACAGTATAAGGAATACAGTTAATAATATTGTAAGAGCAATGTACAGGGGACAGATGGTAGCTACACTTGTGATGAACATAGCACAATGTATACACTTATCAAATCACTATGCTGTACATCTGAAATGAATATAACATTGTGTGTCAACTATACAAAAAAAAAAGTTCCTGGGCAGGGTGGGGAGGGGTGGGGCTGCACCACTGGAACAGAAGATGACAACTTAACTTTAATTGACAATAATTAAATTGAAAACACTCACTATCAGATTTAGAATGGATATTAAACTGTGGTTTTAAAGATCATTTCCAAATAAAATTTTTGCAACATGAACAATTGAAAAGATTATTTTTACTGTTTTACAAACTGCCTTTTTAAGGCAAATCTAAAAATTCTGCCATTCAAACCCAATTTTTTTAGGTATTGTAAAGGCATAGAACAGGAATCATAGGAAGGGATATACAAAAGTCCAAGCAAGAGTTCCCTGGGCTCATGGACTCCATCTAGTGACAGATAACATAAACATAAAAACCATAGTCATGGGAAAAACCCATGACAAGTTGGGGGTTTCATTTCATGCTCCCACTTTTTTTTAAAAAAAAGGTCAACTTTGTTTCCTTCTATTAAAAAATAGAAGTATAATCAACATACTAGACATCATCTCAAACTCTGAAAATATGGGGTATCTTCAGCGGATTGATATCTCACCCCCAAATCTCCAAGTGCTACAAACCTTGCCCATGTTAACTATCACAAGTATGAGGCTAAGTTTCCAAAATGTTTCAGATTCCCTTTCCTATTGCCACATCTTCATTCAAGCATTTTTAATATAATACATACGTCCTGAACGTGTTACACTTCTAGCTAGTATGATTTTGCTCCTGTAGCTCTTTCACCTGAGCGTCTCCCCATTCACTGAATTACACAGACACTTTCTCTTTCACAAAACCTTCACATCAGGTGGAAACAATCACCCACTATTTTTTTTCAGGACTCAACGTAGGCAAGATATTATGCAAGGCTTGGTGGATAATTTAATTTAAGAATGATCTAGGGGCACCTGGGTAGCTCAGTTAAGCATCTGACCCTTGATTTTGGCTCAAGTCATGAACTCACGGTTCATCTCTCTCCCTCTCACTCTGCCCCTCCCCTGCTCATATGCATGTGCTCACTCTTTCTCTTGCCCTCTCTTTCTCTCAAATAAATAAACATTAAAAATAAATACAAAATAAAAATGATCTAGAATCTAGGTATATAGTAGACATGTGCTCAAGTCTGTAAGGCAAACTGCAAACACCAGATGGCTATACCAGTGTGGTAAAAACACATTAGACCCACAAAATAGATCAGTTAAGACAGGAGTAATCCTAGAAGTTTGCATGGATGAAAATGAATAACTTTGGAAGCACTGAGGTATAGTGGGAAAAGCATCAGTTAGAATTTTCAGGATGATAATATTAGTCAACATTTAACAAACAATTACTACGTTTTCTAGGCATCTGCTAAGGTTTATGTGTTATCTCAATTACTCATTAGAATAACTATATGAGACAGATACTCTATCTCCACTTAACAGATGAGGAAAAAGATAACCTGGAAGAGACTGAGTAAAGTGCTCAAAGTCAGTAATTAGTAAGTAGTGAAACAGAATCAGGCAAGCTAACTTTGGAACTTGTTCTCCTAACTACCATGCCACAGTACATGGGTACTAGTTCTAGCTGTGCCACTTATAAACCTGGTAACCTTAAAGAAACCTACATTTTTCTGAGCATTGGGTTCCTTATATAAAAGAGATAATATTACCTGTTCTGCCAACTTAAAAGGTCTGTCATGAGGAACTTGCCAGAGGATGTCTATATGAGTACTTTAGAAACTAGAAACACTTGGGGCACCTGGGTGGCTCAGTTGGTTAAGTGTCTGACTTTGGCTCAGGTCATGATCTCACGGTCCGTGAGTTCAAGCCCCGCGTAGGGCTCTGTGCTGACAGCCTGGAGCCTGCTTCCGATTCTGTGTCTCCCTTTCTCTCTGACCCTCCCCCATTCATGCTCTGTCTCTCTCTGTCTCAAAAGTAAATAAACGTTAAAAAAATTTTTTTTTAAAAGAAACTAGAAACACTTATAATGTGTTACTACTTAGTCTTAAAAAAAGTTATTTGTAGCAATGTATTCATAAATATACACACATATGTTTTGCTTTTATTTTCAAAAAGAAAGAATGCAAAGGTAGAGCAAAATCTAATTGAAGTAGTGGTATGTAGGGGCATCTGGGTGCCTCAGTCGGTTAAGCACCTGACTTCGGCTCTGGTCATGATCTCACTGTTCATGGGTTCGAGCCCCATGTCAGGCTCTGTGCTGACAGCTTGGAGCCTGGAGCCTGCTTCAGATTCTGTCTCCCTGTCTCTATGCCCCTCCCCCACTTGCGCTCTCTCTCTCTCTCTCTCCTTCTCAAAAATAAACAAACATTAAAAAATAAAAGAAATGGTGGCATGTAGGAGGCAAGATGGAAGGGGGGAAGAGACAGGCAGAGAAGCCAGGCTTCTCAGAATGTACTTTGTATTATGATTTTGGCTTTGAAACCATGTAACAACTTTGCATAATTTTAAAACAATTTACTATTTTAAAAAGTAATGCCCTAAAAATTAAAAGCAAACGAAAACAAATGAACCCAAGTTCATATCAAGTTGCAGTTTCCTTAACTACACAGAGAAAAATTATTTCAAGATAATTTAAATCTGATGTCTTTATTGTGTCTTCCCGGTAAGATACACCCTAAAGAGAAAAGAATGACAAATACTAAACTACATTTGGTAATTTTATTGTTTGTGATACTGCTGCTTTGAAACTCTTGCTCTAATTGTTTTGAAGCTATTCTCTCTCTCTCCCCCCACCCCCCACAAACATATTAGGAAAAAAAAACATATTTCGTAGGACAAAGCAAATATATTATAATCACTAGAAAACAAGATTTCTCCTAGGGAGAAAAGATGTTAGCACATAAAATCAAAGAACTTCATTTGAAACTACAATATTTAATTTATTTTAGAAATATCAGTATATACTCATGAATTACTTCGCATACAAAAAATACATATTATTCTCATACGTATTCTCATATTTTCCACTGAAAAGCCCTAGACACTTTGTTAATTCAGAAGTGATAAGCATCCTTATTGCCCAAATTGTGATTTCAGTAAAAGAAACTTGGATTTCTGGATAAAATGGCTGATTCCAGGTCTGGGAAGTACAAAACGTGCAAGAAAAACCTAGGGCATACTTTTCCAGAGAACAAAAAAGCTATCAAAGATTAAGGACACAGAACCCAATTTATAGCCAACTGGACAAATAAAAGAATAATTTGAGCATCAGAAGATATAATAATGATTGCAATGTATCAAAAAATACCAAATATATAAAAATATACTTGTTCATGACGGTATTCCTAAAACAAAACAAGACTCAGTAATATCAGGCGAGGGTGTGGGGAGTGGGGGGGAGGGGGAATCAAGAATTTATCCTGTATTTCAGAGTAACCAAGTAGTTGATGGCAAGTTTTTCTTCAAAAAAGCATTCTAGTTAATGAAGAAATGCTGATGGAGAAAATCACCATTTTACAATCCCATTGGTCTAGGCAACAATCACCATAGCTACTAAAATCATTACAATGGTAATTCTCAACCTTAGCTGACCGTTACAATCACCTGGAAAAACTTTTTTATTTAATGTTTAATATTTATGAGAGAGAGAGATGGGGTGGGGGGGTGGAGGGAGGGGCAGAGAAAGGGGAGGACAGAGGATTCGAAGCAGTGACAGCAGAGAGCCCGATGTGGGGCTCTCTGAACCCTGTGAGATCATGACCTGAACTGAAGTCGGATACTTAACCAACTGAGCCATCCAGGCACCTCAACCTAGAGAAACTTTTAAAGAATACTGCTGCTCAGGTCCTACCCTGACAAAGATTCTAATTTGTTTGGTCTAAACTCTTCAAGTGATGCTACTGTACAGCCAAGAATTGAGAAGTACTATTGAAGTGATAATACCTGAACCCACAGATCATTCTTAACATCACTATTAAAGAAAAACAGACTTTGTGTACCTCTTGATGTGATACAATACAAAGTACACACCACCCAGGAGGTATCATTGTCAAAGAGAGAGAGAGAGAGAGAGAGAGAGAGAGAGAGAGAGAGAGAGAAATAGGGAAAAGAAAAATAAAGGGGGAAAAAAGTAAAAGAAAAAAATTTGAACCTGAATTTAATCAAGTTGCAAGATCTATCATTTTACAGAAAAAAAAAAAATAGTTGAAAGGGAAACATATAAACAATATCCAAGGATGTAATAAGCAAAATGTAAGATGAGTATAATTTCTTGTTTCTTCAATAAATACATGGAATTAAAAAAATGAAAGAGGTTAGAGCACGATTTTAGCAAAGAAGAGGCTTAAGAAACATAATCACATCCAATGTGTACGTCTTGCTTGGATCCTGTTTTATGCAAACTAATTGTGAATGGAGGAAAATTCAACAGGTCAGTTGTTCGATGATAATAAGGAAATATTAATGCTTCAGGTATAAAAATGGTTCAACATTTTTTTCAAGTCCTTAGCTAATAAATATACATACTGATGTATATGCAGATAAAATTATATGACATCTGTGATTTACTTTAACATACTTAAAGCACTTCCCACTAAAAAGTAGAAGAAATAAATAAACTGACAAGAGCTAAACTGTTGATAATTGTTGAGTGATGGGTACATGGAGATTCATTATGCTATTCTGCTTTACATATAAAAATTTCTGTAACTAGACAGTAACTAAGACAAAAATATAATGCTATTCATTGCTTCTTTCACTCATTCATATGCATGTAAGATTCCCCCATGTGTTTTCAGGGCTTGATCATTTCTTTTTAACACTGAATAATATTCCACTGTTTATGTATATCACAGTTTATCTAGTCACCTACTGAAGGACATCTTGATTGTTTCTGTTTTGGCAATTATGAATAAAATGGCTATAAACATCTGTGTGCAGGTTTTTGTGTGAACACAAGTTTTCAATATTTTTGGTAAATACCAAGGAGTATGATTGCTGGATCATATGGTAAGAGTTTTTGTAGTTTTATAAGGAATTGCCAAACTGTCTTCCAAAATAATTATACCATTATGCATTCCCACTAGCAATGAATTAAAATGTCCTTTGCTCTACATCCTCAGCAGTATTTGGTGTTGTCTGTATTTTGGATTTGGTAAGTTCAGATAGGTTTATAGTGGTTTCTCATTTAAATTTGTAAGTCCCTATTATTCAGTAATCAAAAAGAATGAAATCTTGTCATCTGCAACAACATGGATGGAACTAGAGTGTATTATGCTAAGTGAAATAAGCCAATCAGAGAAAGACAAATATCATATGATTTCACTCATATGTGGAATTTAAGAAACAAATCAGATGAACATAGGGGAAGGGAAGGAAAAATAAGAAAAACAGAGAGGGAGACAAACCATAAGAGACTCTTAAATACAGAGAATAAACTGAGGGTTGCTGGTGGGGTGCTGGGTGGGGAGATGGGCTAAATGGGCAAGAGTCATTAAGGAGAAGACTTGTTGGGACGAGCACTGGGTGTTATATGTAAGTGATGAACCACTAAATTCTATTCCTGAAATCAATTTTACAATATATGTTGACTAATTTGGATTTAAATAAAAATTTAAAAAGAAAGAAAAAAGGAGGAAGAACCAAAACTTTCAAATAAAACATAATGGAGCTGGGAAGAGCCAAGATGGCAGAACAGCATGGAAGTTTTTTTTTCTTGCACCTCGCATCCATGAAATACAGCCAGATCAACACTAAACCATCCTGCACACCTAGAAAATTGATTTGAGGATTAACACAATAATTTTCACAACCTGAACCACAGAACTCATCAGAAAGAGAAAAAAAATATTTTTATTTTCAATTTTTATTAAAAATATTTTTCTTTAATTTTTTCCTACTATATTTTTTACTATTTTGTAAATTTTTCAAATTCTATTTTACTTCAATCATTTCATTTTATTATGTTCCATTGTATTCACTTTTTCAAATTTTCAAATGTTTTTCTTTTTTTCCTTTTTCTTCTTTTTTTCCCCCCTTTTTCTCTTTTTTCTCTAATCTATGAAGCTCCTTTCAACAACCAGAACAAAATATACCTAGGACCTAGCATAATTTCTTTGATTTTGTGTGTGTGTGTGTGTGTGTTGTTTTTAATTTTTTAATTTTAATTTTTTTTACCTTATTAATTCCTTTTCTTCCTTCAAAATGATGAAATGAAGGAATTTACCCCAAAAGAAAAAAAGACATGACAGCCAGGGACCTAATCAACACAGATACGAGCAAGATGTCTGAACCAGAATTTAGAATCACGATAATAAAAATACTAGCTGGGGTTAAAAAATAGATTAGAATCCCTTCCTGCAGTGATAAAAGAAGTAAAAGCCAGTCAGGATGAAATAAAAAATGCTATAACTGAGCTGCAATCTCGAATGGAGGCCATGGCAGCAAGGATGGATGAGGCAGAGCAGTGAATCAGTGATATAGAGGACAAACTTATGGAGAATAATGAAGCAGACAAAAAGAGGAAGACTAAGGCAAAAGAGAATGATTTAAGAATTAGAGAAATCAGTGCCTTAATAAAAAGAAACAACATGAGAATCATAGGGGTCCCAGAAGATGAAGACAGAGAAAAAGAGGTAGAAGGGTTATGTGAGCAAATCATACCGGAAAACTTTCCTAACCTGGGGAAAGACACAGACATCAAAATCCAGGAAGCACAGAGGACTCCCATTAGATTCAACAAAAACTGACCATCAACAAGGCATATCATAGTCAAATTCACAAAATACTCAGGCAAAGAAAGAATCATGAAACCAGTAAGGGAAAAACAGTCCTTAACTTACAAGAGAAGACAGATCAGGCTTGCAACAGACCTATCCACAGAAACTTGGCAGGTCAGAAGGGAGTGGCAGGATACATTAAATGTGCTGAATTGGAAAAATATGCAGCCAGTAATTCTTTATCCAGCAAGGCTGTCATTCAAAATAGAAAAAGAGATTAAAAGTTTCCCAGACAAAATGAAAATTAAAGGAGTTGGTGACCACTAAACCAGACCTGCAAGAAACTTCAAGGGGGACTCTCTGGGGCTCTGGGGAGAGAAAAGACGGAGGAAAAAAAAAGACTAAAAGCAACAAAGACTAGAAAGGGCCAGAGAACACCACCAGAAACTCCCAACTCTACAAGCAACATAATGGCAATAAATTCATATCTTTCAGGGGAGCCTGGGTGGCTCAGTCGGTTGAGCATCCGACTTTGGCTCAGGTCATGATCTCGTGGTCTGTGAGTTCGAGCCCAGTGTCAGGCTCTGTGCTAACAGCTCAGAGCCTGGAGCCTGCTTCGGATTCTATGCCTCCCTCTCTCTCTGCCCCTCCCTCACTCATGCTCTGTCTCTCTGTCAAAAATAAATAATTTAAAAAAATTAAACAAAAAATTCATATCTTTCAGTACTCACTCTAAACGTCAATGGACTAAATGCTCCAATCAAAAGACATAGGGTAACAGAATAGATAAGAAAACAAAATCCATCTATATGCTGTTTACAAGAGGACCACTTTAGACCTAGACACCTTCAGACTGAAAGTAAGGGGATGGAGAACCATCTATCATGCTAATGGTCAACAAAAGAAAGCTGGAGTAGCCTACTTATATCAGACGATCTAGACTTCAAAATAAAGACTGTAATAAGACATGAAGAAGGGCATTATATCATAATTAAGGGGTATATCTACCAAGAAGACCTAACAATTGTAAACATTTATGCTCCAAATGTGAAAGCACCCAAATATGTAAATCAATTAACCACAAACATAAAGAAACTCATTGATAATAATACCATAATAGTAGGGGACTTCAACACCCCACTTACAACAATGGACAGATCATCCAAACAGAAAATCAAGAAGGAAACAATGGCTTTGAATGAGACACTGGACCAGATGGACTTAACAGATATATTCAGAACATTTCATCCTAAAGCAGCAGAATATACATTCTTCTCCAGTGCACATGGAACGTTCTCCAGAATAGATCACATACTGGGACACAAATCAGCCCTCAACAAGTACAAAAAGATCGAGATCATACCGTGCATATTTTCAGACCACAACGCTGTGAAACTCGAAATCAACCACAAGAAAAAATTTGGAAAGATAACAAATACTTGCAGACTAAAGAACATCCTACTTAAGAATGAATGGGTTAACCAAGCAGTTAAAGAGGAAATTAAAAAGTATATGGAAGCCAATGAAAATGATAACACCACAGCCCAAAACCTCTGGGACACAGCCAAGGCAGTCATAAAAGGGAAGTATATAGCAAACCAATTTTTTCCATAGGAGGAAGAAAGGTCTCAGATACACAACCTAACCTTACACCTTAAACAGTTGGGAAAAGAACAGCAAATAAAACCAAAACCAGCAGAAGACAGGAAATAATAAAGATGAGAGCAGAAATCAATGCTATCAAAAACAAAACAGAACAAAACAAAACAAAACAAAACAAACAAAAAAAACAGTAGAACAGATCAACGAAACCAGAAGCTGGTTCTTTGAAAGAATTAACAAAATTGATAAACCACTAACCAGCTGGATCAAAAAGAAAAAGGAAAGGACCCAAATAAATAAAATAAGAATGAAAGAGGAGAGATCAAAACCAATACAGGAGAAACAAGAACAATATTAAGAGAATATTATGAGCAATTATATGCCAATAAAATAGGCAATCTGGAAGAAATGAACAAATTCCTACAAACATATAAACTACCAAAACTGAACATGAAGAAATAGAAAATTTGAACAGACCTGTAACCAGCAAAGAAGTCGAATTAGTAATCAATAATCTCCCAAAAAACAAGAGTGCAGAGCTAGATGGCTTTCCAGGGGAATTCTACCAAACATTTAAGGAAGAGTTAACACCTATTCTCTTGAAGCTGTTCCAAAAAATAGAAATGGAAGGAAAACGTCCAAACTCCTTCTATGAAGCCAGCATAGAAGACCAAAACCAAAGACCCCACTAAAAAGGAGAACTATAGACCAATTTCCCTGATGAATATGGATGCAAAATCCTCAAGTTATTAGCCAACTGGATCCAACAATACATTAAAAAAATTATTCACCACGACCAAGTGGGATTTATACCTGGGATGCAGGGCTGGTTAAATATCCGCAAAATAATCAATGTGATTTGTCACATCGTAAGAGAAAGGACAAGAACCACATGATCCTCTCAATAGATGCAGAGAAAGCATTTGACAAAATACAGCATCCTTTCTTGATAAAAACCCTCCAGAAAGTAGGGACAGAGGATCATACCTTGAGATCATAAAAGCCATGTATGAAAGACCCAACGCTAATACCATCCTCAATGGGGAAAAACTGAGAGCTTTCCCCCTAAGGTCAGGAACAAGACAGGGATGTACACTCTCGCCACTGTTATTCAATATAGTATTGGAAGTCTTAGCCTCCACAATCAGACAACACAAAGAAATAAAAGGCATCCAAACTGGCCAGGAGGAGGTCAAACTTTCACTCTTCGCAGATAACATGATACTATAGATGGAAAACCCAAAAGATTCCACCAAAAAACTGCTAGAACTGATCCATGAATTCAGCAAAGTTGCAGGATATAAAATCAATGCACAGAAATTGGTTGCATTCCTATACACCAATAATGAAGCAACAGAAAGAGAAATCAAGGAATAGATCCCATTTACAATTGTAACAAAAACCATAAAATACCTAGGAATAAATTTAACCAAAGAGGTGAAAAATCTATACACTGGACACTATAGAAAGCTTATGAAAGAAATTGAAGAAGACACAAAGAAATGGAAAAATATTCCATGCTTCTAGATAGGAAGAACAAATATTGTTAAAATGTCAATACTACCCAAAGCAATATACATATTCATTGCAATCCCTAACAAAATAACACTAGCATTTTTCACAGAGCTAGAACAAACAATCCTAAAATTTGTATGGAACCAGAAAAGACCCCGAATAGCCAAAGCAATCTTGAAAAAGAAAACCAAAGCAGGAGGCATCACAATACCGGACTTCAAGCTGTACTACAAAGCTGTAATCATCAAGACACCATGGTACTGGCACAGAAACAGACACTCAGATCAATGGAACAGAATAGAGAACCCAGAAATGGACCCACAAATGTATGGCCAACTAATCTCTGACAAAGCAGGAAAGAATATCCAATGGAATAAAGACAGTCTCTCCAGCAAGTGGTGCTGGGAAAACTGGACAGCAACATGCAGAAAAATGAACCTGGACCACTTTCTTACACCATACATAAAAATAAACCCAAAATGGATGAAAGACCTAAATATAAGAAAGGAAGCCATCAAAAGCCTTGAGGAGAAAGCAGGCAAAAACAACTTATTACTCAACACATCTCTAGAGGTAAGGGAAACAAAAGCAAAAATGAACTATTAGGACCTCATCAAAATAAAAAGCTTCTGCACAGTGAGGGAAACAATCAGCAAAACTAAAAGGCAACTGACAGAATGGGAGAAGACATTTCCAAATAACATATCAGATAAAGGGTTAGTATCCAAAATCTATAAAGAACTTATCAAACTCAACACCCAAAACACAAATAATCCAGTGAAGAAACAGGCAAAAGACATGAATAGACACTTCTCCAAAGAAGACATCCAGATGGCCAACCGACACATGAAAAAAATGCTCAACATCACTCATCATCAGGGAAATACAAATCAAAACCACAATGAGATACCACCTCATACCTATCATAACGCCTAACATTAACAACTCAGGCAACAACAGATGTTGGCGAGAATGTGGAGAAAGAGGATCTCTTTTGCACTGCTGGTGGGAATCCAAGCTGGTGTAGCCACTTTGGAAAACAGTATGGAGGTTCCTCAAAAAATTAAAAATAGAACTACCCTATGACCCAGCAATTGCACTACTAGGTATTTATCCAAGGGATACAGGTATGCTGCTTCAAAGGGACACAGTGTTTATAGCAGCACTATCAATAATAGCCAAAGTATGGAAAGAGCCCAAATGTCCATCGATGGATGAATGGGTAAGGAAGATGTAGTGTGTGTATATATATATATATATATATATATATATATATATGTGTGTGTGTGTGTGTGTGTGTGTGTGTGTGTGTATATGTATATATATACATATATATCCATGTATATATATACATATATGTATATATGTACATACAATGGAGTATTACTCAGCAATCTAGGAGAATGAAATCTTGCCATTTGCAACTATGTGGACGGAACTAGAGGGTATCATGCTAAGTGAAATTAGTGAATCAGAGAAAGACAAATATCATATGACTTCACTCATATGAGGTCTTTAAGATACAAAACAGATGAACATAAGGGAAGGGAAGCAAAAATAATATAAAAACAGGGAGTGAGACAAAACATAAGAGACTCTTAAATATGGAAAACAAACAGAGGGTTACTGGAGGGGTTGTGGGAGGGGGGGATGGGCTAAAGGGGTAAGGGGCATTAAGGAATCTACTCCTGAAATCATTGTTGCACTATATGCTAACTTGGATATAAATTTTTTAAAAATTAAATAAAAAAAATCATAATGGGGCTGATCTTAAAAAAATGAATAGATAAAAATAAATTTCTAATTCCCTAAAGATACATAATGTGAAGCATCTTTTCATGTGCTTAACTGCCATCTGTATATGTTCTTTGGTGAGGCGTCTGTTCACAGGTCTTTTGTCCATTTTTAATCAGGTTATTTAGTTATTGTTGAGTTTTAAGAATTCAATACTTTGTATATTTTGTACACCAGTCCTGTATCAGATACATCTTTTGCAAATATTTTCTCCCAGTGACATGTCTTTTCATTTTCTTGATACCACATTGTTTGAGACAGTAGCTTTGTGGTAAGTTTGAAGTCACTCCTCTAACTTTGTTCTCCTTTCTCAAGATTGTTTTAAAACTATTCTGGGTCACTTACAATTCCATATAAATTTTAGGATCAGCTTTTCCATTTCTTCAAAAAAAGGCCATTGGGATTTTGACAGGGATTGTATTGATTCTATAAATCACTTTGGGAAGTACTGTCATCTTAACAATATTAAGTCTTCCAATGCATGTACATAAATACCTTTGCATTTATTTAGATATTTAATTTCATTCCATAATGATTTGTAGTTTTCAGTTGATAGTCTTGCACATCTGTGGTTAGATTTATTCCTAGGTATTTCACTTTTTGATGCTATTGTAAGTGGAACTGTTTTCTTAATTTCCTTTTTGGATTGCTCATTAGTGTACAGAAAATTCAGGTGATTTTTGTATATTGATCTTCTATCCTGCAACTTTGCTGAATTATTCACTGGCTCCAACAAATTTTTGTGGATTCTTTGGGATATTCTAAATACAGGATTTTCCATTTATAGGATGATGTGTAAAAAGAAATAATTTTATTTCTTTTATTTTGGATGTCTTCCCCCCCAACACACACACACTTAATTGCTCTGGCTAGAACTTCTAGTACAATGTTGAACAGTAATTGTGAAAACAGATATCCTTTTCTGGTTCCAAATCTTAGGAGGAAACCTGTTGGTCCTTCATCAGTGAAGATAATATTAACTGTAGGTTTTGAACAAAAATGCCCTTTATCACACTGAGGAAGTTCTATTCCTAGTTTTCCCATTAAGTTTTGAAATCAGGAATTGTTGGATTTTATCAAATGCTTTTTCTACATTATTTGAGATGATAGGGTGATTTTTTTCCTTTATTGTATTTGTGAGGTGTATTACACTGATTGATTTTCAGATGTTGAACCATACTTACATTCCTGGGGTAAATCCCATTTGGTCTTGATATGTAATCCTTTTCATATGCTGCTGGATTCTGTTTGCTAGTATTTTACTGAACATATTTTACATCTATATGCTTAAGATATATTGGTCTGTAATTTTCCTTCTCATGACATCTTTGTCTGGCTTTGGTAGCAGAGCGATACTGGCCCTAGAAGTGTTCCCTCATATTTTTTTAGAAGAGTTTGAGGATTGGTGTTAATTCCTCTTTAAACATTTGGTAGAATTCACCAATGAAATTATCTAGCCTAGGGCTTTTCTTTGCTGGGAAGTTTTTGATTACTGATTCAATCTCTTAATATAGGTCTGTTAAGATTTGCTATTTCTTCTTGAGTCAGTTTTGATAATTCATGTATTTGTCCATTTTATCTAGGTTATCTGACAGGTAGAAATACAATTATTCAGTGTATTCTCGTATAGTCATTTTTATTTCTGCAAAGTTGGTAGCAATGTACTGAATTTCACATCTGATTTTAGTAATTTATGTCTTATCTCTTTTTTTCTTAGTCAGTCTAGCTAAAGTTTCAGCAATTTTATTGATCTTTTCAAAAAGCTAACTTTTATTGATTTTGCTTTTCTCTACTTCATTAAGGTCTCTTTTGTTTTTCTATTCTTTATTTACCTCTAATCTTTATTATTTATTTCCTTTTGTGAGCTTAGGTTTTGTTTGCTCTTCTTTTTCTGGATCCTTAAGGTTTAAAGTTATCCTGTTTGCTTGAAAGCTTACTTTTGGGGGCGCCTGGGTGGCGCAGTCGGTTAAGCGTCCGACTTCAGCCAGGTCACGATCTCGTGGTCCGTGAGTTTGAGCCCCGCGTCAGGCTCTGGGCTGATGGCTCGGAGCCTGGAGCCTGTTTCCGATTCTGTGTCTCCCTCTCTCTCTGCCCCTCCCCCGTTCATGCTCTGTCTCTCTCTGTCCCAAAAATAAAATAAAAAAAAAAAACGTTGAAAAAAAAAATTTAAAAAAAAAAAAAAAAAAGAAAGCTTACTTTTGAAATGTAGGTCATTGAAGCTATAATTTCTGTCAGTACTGCTTTCACGAAGTTTTGAGATGCTGTGTTTTCATTTTCATTCATCTCAAATATTTTATAATTTCCCTTGTGATGTCTTATTTGACCCATTGGTTGTTTAAGAGTTAAATTTCCATGTATTTTTAAATTTTCTGGTTTTCTTTCTGTTATTACCAGTTTCATTTTATCATAGTTGGAGAAGAAACTTTGTAAAATTTTAAAACTTTAAAAAAATTTTGAGACTTGTTTTGTGACCCAACATATGATTTATCCTACATAACATACCATGTGCAATTGTGAAGCATCTATATTCTGTTGTTGGGTGAAGCATTATATATGCCTGTTATGTCTAGTTGGTTTACAGTATTATACAGTCTTCTATCTCCTTGTAATCTTCATTCATTTTGGAGGAATTGCCTTTTTTAAAGTTTATATTTATTTATTTATTTATTTATTTTTTGAGAGAGAGAGAGAGAGAGCGCTAGTTGGGGAGGGGCAGAGAGAGGGAGACAGAGAATCTGCAGCAGGCTCTGTGCTGACAGACAGGCTGATGCAGGGCTCGAATTCACGAACCATGAGATCATGACTTGAGCCAATGGCAGATGCTTAACTGACTGAGCCACCAAGGCGCCCCAGAGAAATGCTCTTCTATTCATTATTTCAAGTATACACAGCTAACATCATACTCAATGCTGAAAAGCTGAAAGGTTTTCTCTAAGATCAAGAATAAGACAAAGATGCTAATACTTGCCTTTTTTATTCAACATAGTATTGGAAGTCCAAGTCAAAAAAAGACATCCAGGCAAGAAAAAAAAATAAAAGGCATCCAAACCGGAAAGGAAGAAGTAAAACTGTCTCTGTTTGCAGTTACATGATACTATACATGGAAAACCCTAATGATTCCAACAAAAAAGGTTAGAACTAATTGACAAATTAGGTAAAGTGCCACGATACAAAATCTATACACAAAAATCATTTGCATTTCTATATTTTAACAATAAACTATTATAAAAAGGAATTAAGAAAACAATCCCTTTTACAACTGCTTCAAAAAGAATAAAATGCCTAAAGATAAAGTTAACCAAAAAGATAGTAGACTTGTACACTGAAAAATATAAGACATTGATGAAAGAAATTGAAGAAAACACAAATAAATGGAAAGATATGCTATGCTCATGGATCAAAAGAAATAATATTGTTAAAATGTCTATACTACCCAAAGCAATCTACAGATTCAATGCAATCCCTATCAAAATTCCAATGGCATTTTTTATAGAACAATCCTAAAATTTGATGGAACCACAAAAGACCCCAAATAGTCAAAGCAATCTTGAGAAAGAACAAAATTAGGGGCATTACACTCCCTGATTTCAAACTATATTACAAAGCTATAATAATCAAAACAATATGGCATTACACAAAAGCAGACACATAGATCAATGGAAAACTATACAGAGACCAGAAATAAACCCACACATATATGGTCAATTAATTTACAAAAGAGTCAAGAATATACAATGGAGAAAGAAAAGAATTTCTTCAACAACTGGTGTTAAGAAAACTGAACAGCTACATGGAAAGAATGAAACCCCTATCTTAAACCACACATAAAAATCAACCCAAAATAAATTAAAGACTTGAACATAAGACCCCAAATCATAAAATTCCTAGAAGAACACATAGACAGTAAGCTCCTTGACATCAGTATTACTGATGATTTTTTGGGCCTGACACCAAAAGCAAAGCAATAAAAGCAAAAATAAACAAGTGGGACCACATCAAAATAAAAAGCTTCTGCACAAGAAAGGAAACCACCAACAAAATGTAACAGTTATCTACCAAATGGGAGAAAATATTTGCAACTCATACATCTGATAAGGAATTAATATGCAAAATATATAAAGAACTCATACAACTCAACAGCAACAACAACAATTCAATTAAAAATGGGCACAAGGGGTGCCTGGGTGGCTTAGTTGATTATGCATCCAATTCTTGATTTTGGCTCAGGTCATGATTGCATGGTTCATGAGATCAAGCCCCCACTGTCAGTGTGGAGCATGCTTAGGATTCTCTCTCTCCTCTTTCTCTACCCCTCCTCCTGCTCTCTCTCTTTCAATAAATAAATAAACCTAAAAAAAAGGGAAAAAATGGGCATAAGATCTGAATAGACATTTTTCCCAAGAAGACGTACAGATGGCCAAGAGGTACATGATAAGGTGCTCAACATCACTAATTATCAGGGAAATGCACATAAAAATCACAATGAGACCCCACCTCACACGTTAAAATGGTTCTATCAAAAAGACAAAAAATAACAAATGTTGGTGTGGATGTAGGGAAAAGGGAGCTCTTGTGTACTGTTGGTGGGAAAGCAAACTGATGTAGCCACTATCAGAAATAGTATGAACATTCCTCAAAAAATTAAAAATAGAACTACCATGTGTTTCAGCAATTCCGCTTCTGGGTATTTATTTTAAATAAATGAAAATACTAACTTGAAAAAATAACTGCACCCCCATGTTCATTGCAGCAGAAGTTCCATACACACAATGGAATATTATTCAGCTGCAAAAAAGGAAGAAATCCTGTGACAATATGAATGGAGCTTGAGAACTTTATTAAAAGTGAAATAAGTCAGACAAACATGGTATGATCTCACTTATATGTAGAATCAGAGAACAGATTGGCAGCTGCCAGAGATGGCAGGACAGGAGGTTAGAAATGAGCAAAAATGGGTGAAGGTGGTCAAAAGTTACAAACTTCCAGTTATAAGTCAGTCCTGAAGACATAATGTATAGCATAGTGACAGTAGTTAATAATACTGTCAAGTTGTATATTTGAAAGTTGCTGAGAGAATAAATCTCTTTAAAAAAATTTTTTTTAATGTTTATTTATTTTTGAGAGAGAGAGAGGCAGACTGAAAGCAGGGGGAGGGGCAGAGAGAAAGGAAGACACAGAATCAGAAGCAGGCTCCAGGCTCTTAGCTGTCAGCACAGAGCCCGACGCAGGGCCCGAATCCGCAAACTGTGAGATTGTGACCTGAGCCGTAATTGGTCACTTAACCGACTGAGCCATCCAGGTGCCCCATAAATCTTAAAACTTCTTATCACAAGAAAAAAAAAAAAAAAAAAAAAAAAAGCATGTTGTATACATGAAAATAATATAATGTTATATATCAACTATATCTCAAAAATAAAGTATTTAAGTCTTCAACTATTGTAAATTTATCTATTTCTCCCTTTAATTCTGCCAGTTTTGGCTTCATGTATTTTGGAGTCATGTTTTTATATATGTATATGGTTATAATCACTGTATCTTCTTAAAGTATTGATTCTTTTATCAATGTCTACTTAACAATTTTTGACAGAAAATCTATTTTGTCTGATATTATTACAGCCACCCCAGCTCTCTTTGGTTACTATTAGTATGGAATATCTTCTTTTATTTTTTCATTTTCAACCTATTTGTGTCTTTGGATCTAAAGTGAGTTTTTTGCAAACAGGATATATTTTGATCCTATTTTTAACCCATTCTGCAAATTTCTGCCTTTTAGTTAGAGAGTTTAATCTACTTACATTTAAAGTGATTACTGATCAGGAAGGACTTACTGTAACATTTTGCCATTTGCTTTCTATATGTCATTCTTTTGTTATTGTTTCTCAATTTATCCATTAAGGTCTTCTTTTGTATTTAATGGGTTTTTTCTAGTGTACTATTTTGTTTCACTCATTTCCTTTGTGTATATTTTTACTTTATTTTATTTTTAAAATTTATTTATTGGGGCACCTGGGTGGCTCAGTCAGTTAAGTGTCCGACTTTGGCTCATGTCATGATCTCATGGTTTGTGAGTTCAAGCTCCATGTCAGTCTCTGTGCTGACAGCTCAGAGCCTGGAGCCTGCTTCAGATTCTGTGTCTCCCTCTCTCTCTGCCTCTCCCCCACTTGTGCTCTGTCTCTGTCTGTCTCAAAAATAAATAAAATTTAAAAGAAATATTTTTAAAAAATTATTTATTTTGAGAGAGACAGAAACAGTGTGAGTAGGGGATGGGCAGAGAGAGAAGAAGAGAGAGAATCGCAAGTAGGCTCCATGCTGCTAACACAGAGCCTGACTTGGGGCTCAAACTCATGAAGCCACAAGATATGACCTGAGCCCAAACCAAGAGTTGGACACTGAACAGACTGAGCTACCTAGGTGCCCCTCCTTTTTGTGTATTTTTAAAGTTATTTCCTTAAATGATTACCTTGTAGATTACAATTAAAATCCTAAATTGATAACAATCTGTTTAAATTGATATTTGCCTTCATTGGCATATGAAAACTCTATATAAAACATCACTCCCACTTTATATTGTTGTCATAAATTACATATTTATACATTTTGTATCCATTAACATAGATTTATAATAGTTTTATGCATTTGCCTTTTAAATAATATATAAAGCAAAGAGAAGTTACTAACCAAAAATATAATAATACTGGCTTTTGTACCTACTTATGTGGTAACCTTTACCAGGGTTCTTTATTTCTTTGTTTGGCTTTAAGTAACTGTCTAGTGTCTTTTCATTTCAGTCTGAAGTTTTCCCTTTAGCATTTCTTGTAGGACATGTCGACTAGTTATGAACCTCCTCAACTTTTATCTCTGAAAGTTTTTATTTCTCCTTTATTTTTTAAGGATATTTTGTCAATTATAGAATTCTTAATTGATGTTTTTTTTTTTCTTTCAGCACTATGCATCTGGCCTTCTGGCCTCCATGGTTTCTGGTGAGAAATTGGCTGTTAGCCTTATTGAGAATCTCCTATATGAGATAAGTCACTTTCCTCTTGTTGCTCTCAAGATTATCTATTTTTTGGCATTTAATGGTTTGATCATAATGTATTTCAGTGTGGATCTCTTTGAATTTATCCTATTTAGTATTCATTGAACTTCTTGGATTCACATCTTCCTTCAAATTTGGATCATTTTTGGCCATTATTTCTTTAAATATTCTTTCTGCCCTTTCTTTTCTCACCCCTTCTCCTGGAACTCCCCTGATGATTATGTTAGTACACCTAATGGTATCTCCCAGGTCTTTTAGGTTCTTCACCATTTTTTCTTTCTGCTTCTCAGACTGGATGATTCCACTGACCTAGCTTCAGATTCACTAATTCTTCTGCCTGCTCAAATCTGCTGTTGAATCTCTATAATGAATTTTTCATTCATTTACTGAAATTTTAAGTTCCAGGATTTCCATTTGGTCCCTTTTTATAATTTCTGTATCTTTATTGATGTTCTCTATTTGGTGATACTCCGTTCTCCTGGTTTCATTTAGATTTCTGCCCACAGTTTCCTTTAGCTCCTTTAGCTCAAGAAAGTTGATTTAAAGTCTTTGTCTAATAAATCCAATGTCAAGGCTTCCTTAGGAATAGTTTCTGTTCATTTTTCTTGTAAATCCCATACCATCTTGTTTCTTGGCATGCTTTTAATACTTTTTTGGTGAAAACTGGACCTTTTGAGTATTATCATGTAGTATTTCCAAAAATCAGATTTCTCCCCCACCCAGGGTATGATATTGTTGCTTCTTTGGGGTTGTACTTGTGTGCTTCATTGGTGACCTTTCTAAACTATTTTTGTTTAGATTTCATTCTTTGCCATGTGTGATTATTGAGTCTGTTCCACTAGCTTAGTGATCACCTAGTGATTTGGCAGAGATTTCTTTAAACATGTAGAGCCAAAACAAAGCAAAGCAAAACAAAGCAATAAATAGCCTCCCAATCTTTGCAGACTGGTTCTAAGTTGGGGCACTCCTTCAGTGCTTAACCAGGCTGTTCACAATTTTTTCTTAGACTTGATTTCCTACTTATACAGAGTCTAAAGATCAGGTGTTTGCTGAATATGTGGCTAGCCCAGGACATGTGTGTGCCATTCTGGGTTCCCCAATATACGTGGGAGCTTCTCAAAGCACTTATTCCCCCGTGTATCTCCCTTCCCAGTCTATTTTAGGCTTTTCAGTCTGTATGCTGCTTGCCTCATCTGTTGTCCCTTCCTCCAGGAAGTTGTGGATAGTATATGCTTTTAAATATTTTCCACAACACCACTTGAAAGACCATTCAAACCCTGAAAGTGTTATGAGTTTAGTAAAACAAAAGTAAGCCCTTAAACCAATTCTTCAGGAAACACCAAACAGGTCAAAATGCACAATCATAATGCTTTGAGAAAAAAGGTCCATATTGCCTCTTCTAATATCAGAAAGTCACATGGGCCACCATCCCCTTGACCATCAGTAAACTACAAAATGGGGGACGATTGTGGCAAACTGGGCTAAGGACTTAAAGCAAGCAATCCCATTAAGAATTGAAGCAACATAATATACACCTGAAAAGTTCTTTGAGCTATTGGTATACCTAAATGGGAAGTAATTTTACCTTCCTAAATAAGTAACAATAAAAGACTGGTGTTAGATATGTAACGCTCCAATTTCAATAGAAACTATCTCTGTTTATACACTTAACAGCAATTGAAAAGTAGAAGTTACACTCTATTAGAATGTTTGCAAAGGAGCTAAATTCCATGGCTCCAAAATGAAAAGTTACAAATTTGTTTTCCCTAGATACTTCCCTATGAAAATCACTTCCTAGGGGAGCCTGGGTGGCTCAGTCAGTTGTGTCTGATTTGGGCTCAGGTGACGATCTTGTGGTTCATGGGTTCAATCCCTATGTTGGGCTCTGTGATGACAGCTCAGAGCCTGGATCCTGCTTTGAATTCTGTGTCTCCCTCTCTCTCTGTCCCTCCCCTATTTGCTCTCTCTCTTTCTCAAAAATAAATAAGCATTAAAATTTTTTTAAAATAATAAATAAAATCACTTCTTTTACTGATAATTTTTATGGGAAATTTTTTGGTTAAAAAAACCACAGTGTAACTTTAGACCAGTCATTTAACCTCACAAACCAAGCACTCTCCTCTATATCATTGCTACTCAAAATGTAGTCTACAAACTAACAGAACTCACATCACTTAGGAGCTTGTAAGAAATGCAGAATATCAGGCCTACTATATCCTTAGACTGCTCTATCCTAGACGTACTGACTCAGAATCTGCATTTTAGCAAGATCACATGTGACTGATATACACATAAAAGTTTGAGAAGCACAGCTCTATACAATAAGGTGTGCTTTGGGAGTGGGAGGGTAACTAAATGATTTTTTTTCAATATATGAAATTTATTGTCAAAATGGTTTCCATACAACACCCAGTGCTCATCCCAAAAGGTGCCCTCCCCAATACCCATCACCCACCCTCCCCTCCCTCCCACCCCCCATCAACCCTCAGTTTGTTCTCAGTTTTTAAGAGTCTCTCATGCTTTGGCTCTCTCCCACTCTAACCTCTTTTTTTTTTTTTTTTCCTTCCCCTCCCCCATGGGTTTCTGTCAAGTTTCTCAGGATCCACATAAGAGTGAAAACATATGGTATCTGTCTTTCTTTGTATGGCTTATTTTACTTAGCATCACACTCTCCAGTTCCATCCACGTTGTTACAAAGGGCCATATTTCATTCTTTCTCATTGCCCTGTAGTACTCCATTGTGTATATAAACCACAATTTCTTTATCCATTCATCAGTTGATGGACATTTAGGCTCTTTCCATAATTTGGCTATTGTTGAGAGTGCTGCTATAAACATTGAGGTACAAGTGCCCCTATGCATCAGTACTCCTAAATGATCTTAAAAACCCTTATCACTGATTTTTTCTGAAAAATCAGATCTGATAACATTGGAGCCCATATTATCTTGTGGCAACAGTCAGCTAAAGCTGAGTAACAGCTATCCTATTAGATGGGGCATGAACTCTCTTTTGCTCCCTTAGTCCTCATCTATCCTCCTTCATATATTTATGTTGACTGCTTGGCCCCTACTCAGCCTCTAATCTAAATCAGATTCCAACCAGAATTGAGGAAGTCCCTTTTTTTACTAAAATTTGTTAGCTATATGTATCTTTAGGTGAAAGAAAAAAAATGTTCATTTACCTTGATGGGAAGTAGTGAGGTCCAGGTAGGAAGTAAGGGTGATGAAAAGAGAATCGCGGTGGTATCCCAAACAATGTGGCTGGATGGCCAAGGGGAGAAGCCTGGTAGACATGTGAGTGTGGAATAGGAGGAGCCTGGGGGATTGGAGCACTTCTGGGACAAGTGGAAACGCTAGGATACTCCTTGGGAGGCTGGATGGTTGAGGTTGCAAATCTGGCATGGGCAGTACTTGCACTTGTTGGAATCCTGTTGGTGTTCTCCAGAGAGACAGGAGTGGGTCTCTTCACAGAGCGATTGGCTCCAGAATGTAGCCGATGAGTGTCTGTCTGGGAGGGCCCAGCGAAGCGCTGGGGTGGGAGTGCCGGTCGGAGGGGCAGACTTGGAGCCTGGACAGCCACCTGGGCAGTACTGGAGACGGTGGGCTGGAAAAGTGAGATAGGGCTTGGGTGCTGGACTGCAGGTGTGGGCAGCTGGATGGCAGGTGTGGCGTCACCTTTAGAAATAAAAACAGCATAGGTCTGGCATTAACTGAATTGCTCCATGTCTTTCTTTTTTCAGAATTTAATAAACTGTACAACCAGAAGCTTTCACTAACCAGCTTACCTAACAACATCACCACATCAAACCACTCTATTTCCTGTATAGTATTTTAAACAAATCAAAGTCATTTTGTTTACCTATTTTACATTTTTTGTCTCTCTTTCCCACCTAGATTCTACGTGCCATGAGAAGACAAACCTTTTGTTTTGCTCACTGCTGTATCCCTAGGGCTCAAAATTCTAGCTGGCACAGAATAGGCCCTCCACAAATACTTTTGAATGAATAAATAAATGAACAAAATTATTGAGTGTTTGAGTGAAAGACAAATACACACAAACGCTAATATGTATATATAAATCTTTCTTTAAAAAATAATATGAAACTACTGAAACTAATAATACGGTTACTTGTAAGGAACAATCATCTGGGGAAAGGGACAGGGCAGTGGTGCAGAAAAAAAAGCTAGACTTTCATTTTATATCTATCAATACCATTTGAATTTTCTATTGTCTAAATATGTTAACTTTATTTTAAATATTATTTGAGGTTTCAGGGCAGTGGTATGCATCATTTCTCTCCTATGTCATATACTTCTCTATATTAAGCTAAATTATGAATAACATTTAATATTTTAATTGAAAAAATAAGCAATCAGTAAAATTATTTTGCTTTATTGCATTCAATGTGAATACAGAAGGAAATGCCCAGGGAGAAGAAGACTCGCCACAGATCAACAATTTGTGGCAGATAGGAAAGGAATATTATTGCAGCAAAGCATGATGGATATGGCAGGATTTTTAAAGGTAGATAAAACAATCATGTTCTTGAACAGGAGAGGACTAATTGAGTTTCTGAGTTATTTAAATGACACATTAGCTGAAATAAACTAAACTTTTCCAAAGAAAGACATAGAGAAGCCATAGCAATAGACCCATGATCTGGTTTATTCCAACGCAGTTAGATCTCTGTTCATATATAAGATGCAGTCCAAGAGCAAACTCTATGATTAGAACTGTCTTGTGCGAGGCTGAAAGGAATGCAGATCTTCTCTTAGTCTTGCCCAGGTAAGGCCTTTCCTTTCTTCTTTCTCTCCAGATAAGGCATATAATACTCCTCTTAAATTTGCAGGCAAGAAATTAAGGGATATATTGCAGGCAAGAAATTGGGATATATCTGTACTTAAGTTAAGTTACAGATAATATAGGAGTTAAGTACAGATAATATAGGAGAAGGGTGTAAATGAAGCTGTCCTGATTCTTAGTTGATAGGGTTATGTACCCTCCCATCTGTGAGGCACAGGCCTTAGGCCTTTCCTGATTGATCAAGCATAAAGTAATTTTCCTCTTCCATGTTCCCTCAGAACATGTAAATCTATAACTTATCACAAAATAGTATAAATCTTTGTTATTTGCTTGCCTGTCACCCTTACCACAATCAAAAAACTGGAAGCTTGAGAGAAGGAACAGTTTCATTCATGTTTGCATCCCAGTATTTGGCAAAGAACTTGGTTAATAATAGTTAAGAAAGGTATGACTAGATGAAAACAACAACAACAACAACTAACAAATAAGTCTATAACTGACAGCACTTCTACCACTGATCTAGTATAAGAACTCCCTTCTCTAAACAACTATGAAGCTGGGCTGATCCGTAAAATCTTTCAAAAGTTTTATTAATTATCACTGCACTCAAGACATCTGCTCCTAAAATCTACCTCTGACACAGGTTTCTTTCCCCCATAGCTAGTATAAGAAGCTCTCAGTCTTCATTAAAGAAGTAGGATCTTCCTAAAAAAAGGAAAGGAACTACACAGACCAACTAATATTACTTCAGATACTGAAGAAGGAAGGAACTCATCTTTTAGCTGATATGAAATGTTCTTTTTTACCAAAGATATTTCTATAAAAAAAAAAGAGGTATGAGGCATGAGATGATAAGTCATGCATTCCTTTAATTCAATATTCACTAAGCAACGAACCAGGCACTGTTTTGGTCTGAGGTTAAAAAAAAAAAAAAGATGCATAATTACACTGTACTATAATGAAGATGTCTTAAATGTCAAAATTCCAGTGGTTAAGCAGGAAGTAAAAGTCTGCATCATCCAGTCATCTCTATAAACTGTCAGTGAATAGGGAAGGCTTGTGGGAAGGGCAGAGCTCTAATGTTTCAAGCTGTAGATAAAGTATGTAAAAGACTAGCCAGTCTCTTGTTTTCTTCTCTAGCATAGAGCTAGGTTATCTTTCCCAGCCTCCTTTGCAGTTAGGAACTGCCATTTGGCTAAGGGCTACCCAGTGGAAGGTAGAAGAAATTTGCACCAGTTCTAAGACTGGTCCATGAAAAACTTTCATGCATTATCTTCCATGCTCTTTCCCTTTCTGCAGGTTCATGCACACGAGGTCTGGTGGCCTTGGATGCCACATATTAAAGATGGCAGTGCCACAGGGTAGAAGTCTGTGTCTATGAGGCACTCTTTCAAAGACGGCTACACACTGATTAGAAATACCTATTTTAAACTTGAAATGTATAAAAATAAACCATAATCCTGTTTAAACCATTATGTTTAGGTGCTTGTTAAAGCAGCTTGCATTATCTAATCATTACATGAGATAAAGAGCAGAATTCTAGTCCTATAGTATAGTATGACAGGAACAAAAAAAAAAGTTATCTCTCTCACCATCTCTACAAAAAAGGAAGAATCCACTGCCTGTGCTGACTGGACAGAGTGCAACTAGGATTTTGTTGTGTGACTGGGATAAACAGCGAAGGAGTAAGGAATGGCAGAAAATGAGGACAGCCCATATTTCTCTACAAGAAAAAGCTATATGGAGATAGTAAGGAGAGAAGAACCAGCATATGGCTGAGTAAAGAGAAAAAGAGGCAGAGAAAGAAAGAGAGGAGAGAGAAATAAAGTAATAGGCAGAGATGCAGAGACAGAGTTGGGGAATGAAGAATTGGGACAGTTAGGCAACTGATTAAAAAAAAAAAAGTGGGACTTTGGAGAGGGACAATGGTAATGAGGAGTCCCCAAGACTTACTATATGTTGAACCACGTGATTCCTCCTTCCCTACCCTCTCAAGAAAACCTACAATATAGAGCTATATCACTTTTCAAGTAATTTCTGAGCCAGAGTTGTGTCTTTCATGGACATAATACTTTGCTGGAATGGATCTTAAGGTAGAGAGACAACTAGCTTTTTTGGGATTATAATAGGATCGGAACAGTGTAGGGTTTTTTTGGCTTGTTTCAGTTAAACAAGAAGAGGTGGGTAAACCAAAAAGGCATCAAACAACTGAAATAGTAGTAAACTTTTTTAACTAAAAATTTAGAGAAAGGTATGAATTCAGAAGAGTGAAAGATGTCAAATGAGTGAAGATATAATAAGGCAAACCAATTTCAGGCCTGAGAAATACAATGTAGAGAACAAAATAATTAACAAGAAAATTCATCTATGTATAAAGTGACATTCAAAACCCAGGCTAAAATAATTTCCAGGGTGCCTGAGTGGCTAAGTTGGTTAAGTATCCAACTCTTAATTTCAGCTTAGGTAATGATTTCATGGTTCATGGAATTGAGCCCCGTGTCAGGCTCCATGCTAACAGCTCAGAGCCTGCTTGGAATTCTCTCTCTCGCGCTCTCTCTGCCCCTCCCTGCTCACACTCTCTCAAAAATAAACACTAAAAAAAAAATATATAATTTTCACTAGAATTCTGTAAGACGTTAAAGTAAACAAACTTGACAATATAAAATAATAGTACTGGCATAACTGGCATCAAAGGTATTTGATAAAATAAAGATGTTTAAAAAGAATTCTGGACTATCATGCTGTAATCATTTTTGGAAATGAGAAATAGGAGAAGAGCTCGGGACGTGGCATTAAATGTGAAAGGTGGAGTAAACATAATGCACTGGTCACAGAAATTATATCAGACAAGGTACTACAGATTCCATCAAAGAAGTAGTAAAATTGGTTGTATTTTTATCTATCCTTTCTAGAACTACCTTATAAGCTCTTATATAAGAGACTGTAAAGATACTTTTATATTCTGCCTCAAGCACAGAGTTTTATCTATAACTGGTGCTTAATAAACATTAGGCAGTGGGGGACAGGTAGGCAGGCATGCAAATATGGCAGTGGAATACACTATAGATTGAGATGGAAAAGTTCATCAAAACAAAGTAGGATACCAAATTACATTGCTAGATTTCAAATAGATTGACATAATGAGATAAAAATGTGCTAGGATGATCCAGTACATGCAACAAATAATTGCTTCTCAGAACAAATAAGTTTAACAGAATACACAGTTAAATAAAATAAGCTTGACTGAGAACCAAATAATGGATAAAGACTACTAGGAGGTGCATGAATTCTGTACATGAAATATTGCCTAGTGATCACAACATACTTAAATTTAAGATCCTAACAACAAAAAAAGACAAAAAAAAAAGTCCATTCTTGGGTTGATTTTTGGAAATACAGATGTTGCCTAGGGGAAAATAAAGCTAATAGGGGTAACTAAAATGAAGAGTTCATTTAAAAATGAAGGTTATTTTATATGATAATGCTAAAAACCTAGAAGTAAAAAATGTGCCTCAAAAATCACAGTTATTGGTTAACTGACCAAATTAAAGAGAACAGAGAACCCATCAAAAAGGAAAGAAATCTTTTAAAAATGGAAAGTTTGTCCAAATGTATTAAACAGGGCTGCCCAAGTATGTAAGTGTAAATAAAAATTAAGCAATCCAAAGGAAAATTGAAGGAGTCACATCTGAGAGACCTCAAAGTCAATACTAAGTGACTTCACTTTTATAGAAGGAACGCAGTGGAATCAGTGGAATAGTCATTATAGTATAAAAGGCAACTGAAAGAAGACCAGAGGGACTCAATAAACCCCTTCACCTACAGAAGAAGACTGTAAGATTTCTGAACCCTAATTCATTTTCATAGCAGATAGGTTAAGATTATATAGATTACAGTAGTATAATGTCAAGTTCACAGAATGTTCTAATCCAAGTTGATAAAATTAATATAACTAGATCTTATGCAGCATTCACCTAATAATTATATAGAAGCTCAAAGTCATAACTGAGAAAATATTAGATGAAGTAGATACAAATGGTCTCATGCAGTATTTAACTGTGGATAGAGGCAGATGGAAGAGAGGTCTTGAAAGGAAGAATAAAGAGAAGAAATATGGATTGTGAAAGCATAAATCATAAATAACATAGCAGGCAAAACAAAATACATCAACAAAGGCTTAATTAAGCCTAAGTTGAAATACAGGATTAAAGGAGATACTACCAAATAATGAGGTGTGAAAGTGCCTGACTCTGCTGGAAGAGAATAAGGCAACATAATCAGCTTTCTGCATCTTTCTCTTGAGCCTAGACATCTTTTTTTTTTTCCTTTTTTTTTTTCAATATATGAAATTTATTTTCAAATTGGTTTCCATACAACACCCAGTGCTCATCCCAAAAGGTGCCCTCCTTGGGGCGCCTGGGTGGCTCAGTCGGTTAAGCGTCCGACTTCAGCTCAGGTCACGATCTCATGGTCCGTGAGTTCGAGCCCCGCGTCGGGCTCTGGGCTGATGGCTCAGAGCCTGGAGCCTGCTTCCGATTCTGTGTCTCCCTCTCTCTCTGCCCCTCCCCCGTTCATGCTCTGTCTCTCTCTGTCTCAAAAATAAATAAATGGTAAAAAAAAAAAATTAAAAAAAAAAAAGGTGCCCTCCTCAATACCCATCACCCACCCTCCCCTCCCTCCCACCCCCCATCAACCCTCAGTTTGTTCTCAGTTTTTAAGAGTCTCTTATGCTTTGGCTTAGATATCTTAAATGTGGCTTTGTTGCTATCAATTGCTATAATGATACATAGGGAAAAAAGAACATTGAAAATGTGTAAGATTCTAAAAAGTCAATTTTTAACATATCTAAACCCCTTAGTGCTAAGGGGTGGCTGTATTACCAGAAGGAGCTGAACAGGTGGCAACTAGAAAAAGCAGTGGTTTTAGGACAAGTAACAGTAAGTAGTGAATGTATAAAGCTCTGCCTAAGAGATTGTAAAATAGGTGCTGGAAGAACAAACCCATGATGGACAGTTATCAAGTTATCAAGTTATCAAGATAATAGATTCTCAACTTTGGGTTCTTAAAAGCAACAGACAGGAATGTTATAAAGAATTGATAATAGAGGGGAAATTTAGGGAAAGACAATATACAGAACCAGATATTTGGTAGAAAATAGATTACTTTCACTACTTTTCTAGAGCAGCAAGAGAACAGTCTTAACAGATCAGTCATCATTGCTAAATTCCAAAACAGGATGCTCTATATCCCATTAGCAAGGCATTCTTTTTTGGTGATAGTACAAAGACACTCCTATTTCCTATTGAATTACGTCAGTCATTTCCTGCATTATCTGCCTAATCTATGTGCTAATGCTGATTTGGTTAAAAGGTCTTAAGTTTTACACATGGAACATTTGCTACTCTGGCAAACCAAGCGCTTTGAGGTCTACTGAAATTTTTCCTTCTCCAATTTAATGTTTTTAAACATTAAACATTTCTTCTTGATTTTTTCCCTTAATATTGTTGTTCTAAAAATTCTTAAGCTAACAGAAACAAAATTTCACCTTAAGGTAAAATTTTCACACAGTTATTAAAAAAATTAATAATCTACAATAAAACCAACTCACCAACTGGTTGAGTGATGGTATTCTGTAGGCTGGGAATTACCACAGAGTAGGTAGGTGAGCGATAAGGATATATTGTTGTAGGATTTGTAGACATGATATTCTGTGTGGTACCAGAAAATACATTGGAAACACTTAAAGGGAAGCGTTTTCGCTTCCCTGGACGAGGTTGATAAACCCAACCTATAGAAGAAGATAAGCAATTTTTAATTTGAACATATAGGCCCTATTTAGCCTTTAGACAGTTTTTTTCACAATAAAATATCCAAAATACTTCTAAATTAAAAAAAAAAAGTTATTGTCTAAAGTGTCTTTTCCAGCTTTATTAGGCTATTTCTGTGCATTTTAATATCCAGATAGCTCTTAACTAGTGGTCAGTGTTATAACCCACAATTCAGAGTAAGGTCAAATGTCTTATATCCAAAGACACACATTGATTCCATAGTAAAATCAACATTAAAGACATTGGGTTTGAATCTCAAGGCTTTTCCTTTACCTGTAAGGTAAGATATTATTCATCTCCTGTTTCCTCACTTTCTGTGAGATCTAATTGTCTGTATCTTACAATGAAATGGTCACTAACGACCAGTCATTTTTATGCCTAGTTGGAAGAGTCACTCTCCTAAACTTGGCAGTCCTAAGTCCACAGACAACCCAATTTCCTTCCAAAGTCAGAAAAGTGGAGTTATAACAGTTTGCAGCCACTGAATAACCAGGGGTATCACTCCGACCACCTACCCCCACATCCAGAACCTTTCTGCTAATATTTTAGAAAAAGATAACTCCTCTCCCATCATGCATGATCATGTTGGCCATACACTTTGCCTTTACCCAAGCTTAATCTAAACGTCCTACAGCTGGGGGATAAATCAGAATTCCTTTAAAACTACATCATGATGAGGATAAATTTATCAGTCAGAAGGCACAACTATGTTCTGATAACTATATAACATTAAAATGGAGCATGGTGTCAATTCCTGCATTCTCATTAAGTGTATGATGCATATTTGTTTCTGTTGCTGTGATTTTAACTCTTCATTTTCTATTTGCAAAGTTATAGTCTAGAACTCTGGAGTTTTACCTTCATTAAGTTCATTTCTATATATTTAATCAAAACCACACTAAAATTGTTACATCGCCAGGTTTGTTATTAGTTGGCAAGTATGAGACCAGACCCTCTATTTTGTTCTATTTAAGAAAACTTATGCCCAGTATTGATTCAATCATTACTACAGTATTAGCCATTATTCTCTTAATTGTACATATTGGATTAGAAAAATATGCATTTTTGTCTTTTCATCTCAACCTAACCTAATCTTTACCTAAATAAATTTAAAAGAAACTAAAAAGAGGTTTTGTTCATTTCATTGGATTACCAGGAAATTCCTCTCTGTGTTTTTCTTTAATCTTTTGTGCTTCATCATAATAGGGTTTCTTTTGTTCTTCGCTAAGTTTGTTCCATTCTAACCCAAGCTGGACACTGATTTCTGCGTTGTTGGCTGCTGGGTTAGCTTTGGCTAGTGCTGGCCGGTGAATCCTTGCCCAAACCATAAATGCATTCATGGGTCGCTTCACATGACCATTTCTGTCCTTACTGAAGGGAGTATCTGGTATTCCTACATGACAAAAATTAAAAACTAAATTAATGTGCTACATACACACATACATACACACAATGTTAAAGTGAAGTGCACATTCATCTATATTTATTTTTAAATATCTGGAGAAAATACACACTTCAATATAGTCAAAGAACTGCCAGTATTCCAGAATGCCTCATAACGCCTGAACTCAGCATTCTAAACTATAGCTTAGAATGACTCTTCTTTTCTTCAAAAAGGATAATATTGTTGAAGTTATTGTAAGAGTAATAATGTTGAAAATATAGTAAACTGCTGGCTCATTACCTCTTTGAGCTTTAGTAATACCTCTACCAATAATTATCATATAGTTTCTTTCCCATTAAAAATATTCTATTACTGGGGGATGAGAACTATGACTTATTCATGACTATAATCCTAGCATTAGCTAAGTGTTCCCTAAATGTTTAAAGGAATTCATTTACATGGCCCTGTAGTGTCCATTCAAGCAAAAATATAATATAATACTATATTTCATTATGAAGGAGAAGTTCTTGCCCAGGCGGGTAATCGACACTGATCCTATGTCCTGGGAGAAAAATGAAAGAAAAATAACAAAAGTGACCAAGTGAAATTACAATAAAAGAAGGTGGCTAAATTCACATCTCTTACCTAAGTCATCAAAAACAGCTTTCTACAAACTTCCTATATTGTTTCTCTTTAGTTACTTGATACATAAAATGGTTTAAAACACACAAATAAGTATTATAAAGAAAGGTCTCCCTTTCTCTCCTTTAGAAAATGAAGTTTATAAAAGCAAGAGGGTGACATAGAGAAAGGATCATTAAGAAAAATAAGAAAACAATAGATATGAAAGTTAATAAAAATATGAACTGATGATTGATATGATTTTCCATGATACTGATTGGCATAATACTGTCTGAATTAAATTTTAAAATAAGAATTTTCTAACTATATGTTCGTAAGTAATGGTTAGAAATATGTTCGTAGTTGTTACTGCTGTTAACTATAGTCATTTCTTTGAAAACAATTTCTAGCTTATTCTACTGTATTTTCATTTTCTATGTCTATAAATCCTTAGCATTTAGAATACTAAACTGTTACATTTAATCATATACTACTTTTCTTAGAAAAATGTTTACTATTCATTTTTAAAGAAGACAAATCACGCCCAAATCCAGAATAAACTTTCCTGCTGGATTATAACCATTTTTTCATTAAACACCATTTAAAATTTTCTTCTTGATACACGTAAAAATATTAAGCTACTAAATACGGTAGTTTAAGTGCAGCATAACTGAGGGCTGAGGTAACTGTGATATCTAGTGAGAATATTTCTATTTTGTGTATAAACACTAGTCACTTCTAAATCTCATCATTCACTGGGTCTTAAAATAGGTATTTTTAAAAAATGTTTGGGAATCTTGGAACATGTTAGTGTATTTTACTGGTATATGTACAAGTCAATCGGAAGTGATACCTGTGCAGACTTTGCCCTGTAATGAATCAGTTCCATGATTTCATTTTTCTAGTTTAGGCTTCTGAAAGCTGACATGTCAGCTATGGGGCAACACAGACGAAGTTTGAAAAACAGATTCCCCTGTCGTCTAATACCTGCATCTGAGGGAAGCACGGTGAGCGGGACATCTTTAGTTTCAATTTTTACAGAAGGCTCCAGTAAAGATTGCATTTTAATAGGCACCGGTGTCAAGGGGACCTTGGTCAACCGTATCAACTCTGAAGGTGGAGGTCCCTGAAACTGGATCCGGGCCCCAGGGGGGACTGTGTGTAGAGTCAAAGGGATCCTGAGGTCTTGCTGGTGTGGCCCAAAGGCACTGGATGGCTGGCCCAGGATGACCTCCTTGCTGCCATGGATCAGGCCATTGGATGCGGGCTCAGTGCCCAGCCTGCAGTCCTCGCGGAGTCTCTCGGGTTCCTCCGTTTTGATGATGCCTTCTCTGATGGCCACCAGGTTTTTACCCTCCCCGCCTTTCGCTGCATCCCTCATGACCTCCTCCGCTTCCAATCTGCCCTTCTTCTCGCCCCCCCGGCGGCAGTCGAGGGTTGGCCCGGGGCCTTCTACCTTGGCCTCCCTGGAGGCCCTATGGCCGGCCTCCACAGGCCTTCGAGTCCCCGTCGACGGATCCAAGCCCGGCCCTGGCTCCTGCTTCTCGGCCTTGACGTGCAGCGCCCGGGGCTGCACCGGGTGCAGCTCGGGTCTGCAGAGGGCGCCGTCGGACGCGGGCGGCGGCGGTGGCAGCAGCAGTAGCTCGGGCCTCAGCTGCAGCAGCCTCGCTGGCGAGGGTGCAACGACGCCTTCTTCCAGGGCCTCAGGCAGTGGTGGCCCTGGTGGCAGCAGCAACACCTGTTCCGACTTGACCTGCAGCAGTCGCCGTGCCGCGGGCTGTACACTCGACGCCTGGGGTTCCCCACACGACGAGGCCACGGTCGTAATGGCGGCCGCGCACGGGGTGGGCGGCGACGCAGGGAGATCCGCGCCTGCAGCCCTAAAAGAGGTGCCCTCCACCGGCAGCTGAGGCGGAGCAGGACGGAGCGGGCGCGGCGGGGTCGCCCGCGGCAGTTGGCGCAACTGAAGCGGCGGCTCTGGCCTGGCTCTCTCCATGGGGGGAGGGGGGGACGACCCCAGGGCCTGGTCCCAACCCGGATTGTGAGCTCAGCCGTTTGTTGGCGACCTTCCCCTTTCCCCTTTCGGTTAAGACCCTTCCAAAGCACTTACTACCCAGAACCCTACTCGGTTCAAAACGCGGCCCTCCGTCTTGGCCTCGCCCAATCACAAGCGTCCCGGTACCCCCGGCCTTCCAATCACAGGCGCATTCTCCGGCCCCTCCCGTCCACCGCTCTCTCCTCGTGCTGAGCCCTCGAATCACCCGCGATGGCAGGGGCTGTGGCACGTGCTGCCCATTTTCCCCCTCTGACTTTGCCTCTCTTCCGGAGTTCTCTCCTGGCCGTTGTCCTTAGTTACCCCTCCCCCGCCTGGAGAGCCCGACAATGGTGTTGCCCAGGGAACGGTGCGGTTCTATGCCACTGACCTCCAGGGGATAAAGTCGAGTGAGTCTCTTACGCAGGATGGGGAGCTGGGCCTTGTACTTGCCGGCTGACGTGCCAGAATACATGTAAGTCCCGTGCTTCACGGGGGGCCCTTCAGATCTCTGCCAAGGGGAAAGGGGGAGGATTTTGCAACCGTCCTTTTTGTACAATAACTTTCAGTTGATCGCCAGGTTCTTTGGGCCCTACTAGCAAAATACATCCCAAATTTACCCACCTTTTTGGGCTTCCACCGCCATTACTCTATTCCAAGCTTCCATAATCTTCCACCTGGATACTGCTGTGTAAATAGTCACCATTTTGCATCCTTGTTCCACTATATTACAGATGCCAGAGATCTTTTTAAAAGTGCAAATCTAGTCCTGTCACACCCTACGCTCCTAAATATTCCCATGGCTCTCCATTGATCTCATGATAAAGGTCTAATGTACTTGCAAAGCATGTAAAGCTCCAAATACCTTGGGCTCTGTGGGTTCCAGCTACACTATCCTCTCATCATTCTATCTTAAGGGACTTTGAAAATGCCCCAAAGCTGTTTCTCTCTTATGTCTCCTTACCTCCTCCCAGCTCATTTTTCAAATTGTAGCTCAACTGTCACTTCCTCAGAGAAGTCTTACCAGATTCTGAAAATCAGGGCAAATTTCCTTTATGCACTCATGTCTATCACTTAAAACTCTTACCACAATTTGTAATTATGTATTTCTTTATATTATTTAATGACTCTACTCCTTGACTGCAACCTCCTTGAGGGCAGTGTTTTGCTCATCATTGAATCCTTGATGCTATCCATAGAGCCTGACTTATAGTAGGCATTCAAGAAATTCTTGTTCGATAAATAAAGACTGCCTATTGTCTAATAATAACAGTAATTACTATCTATATTTAGGGTTTACTCTTGTGCCAGGCACTCTCCAAGTCCTTTCTATGACTATGCCTCTCCTTTTATTAGGACTGTGTTTATTTTCATCATGGAGGAAAAAGGAAATTGCTACATTTCTAAATGATGTCCTAAGATCTATAGATTTATCTTGAAGCAGATGATTTTTGTAACCAAAACAAGTTATCTCTACAAGAAGACCTGCCCCAATTCTCTAATCCCCTATTGTCAAATGTGGCAAAGAGGAGTTCTTATCTGGAAGGTAGACAAGGGCAGTGGTTCTCAAACTTTATTATCTTGGAACACTTTACACCCACAAAAATGATTGAAGATTCCAAAGTGCTTTATCAATGTTTGTGGTTTTATCTATCAATATTTGCCATATTATAAATAAAAACTAAGGACATTTAAAAAAATTAGTTCTCAGGGCACCTGGGCGGCTCAGTCGGTTAAGTGTCCAACTTTGGCTAGGGTCATGATCTCACGGTTTGTGAGTTCGAGCCCTGCATCAGGCTCTGTGCTGATAGTGCACACAATTTCTGATTCTCTGTGTCTCTCTCTCTGCTCTCCCTCCCTTGCTCGTGCTCTGTCTCTCTCGCTCTCAAAAATAAACATTAAAAAAATAAATAAAAAATAAAAATATTCTCAATTCATTCAAAATATCAATAATAAACTGATTACATGTTAACACATCACATTTTTATGCTAAAACCCTGTTTTCCCAAAAATTAAGAGTGGCACTGTAAATCTAATGTCTGGCTTAATTTAAAAAAAAAAAAAAAGGTTGGATTCTCATGTGTTTCAGGCAATGTGTTGTGATCCACATGTCATATAGAATGCTTCATTCTGCATTCATGAGAGAATGAAGTGAAAAAGGCAAATATTGTCTTAGAATAATTATGATTGGATGCCTGGGTGGCTCAGTCAGTTAAGCGTCCAACTTCAGCTCAGGTCATGATCTCACAGTTCATGAGTTTGAGCCCCGCAGCGGACTCTGCTGTCAGCACAGAGCCTGCTTTGGATCCTCTGTCTCCCTCTCTCTCTGCCTCTCTCTCTCTCTCCCTCTCTCTCTCTCTCTCAAAAATAAACATTAAAATTTTTTTTAAAGAATTATGAAAATAGTATTAACCTAGCAGACTTTCAGAAAGAGTTGGTTCCTGAACTGCATTTTGAGAACCGCTGAACTGGGGTTTAAATATAAGAGCCAAACATGTGCACAAAGAATGATGAAAGAGGCATAGAAATAAATCAAGTTAATTGATTTTGTTCAGGACTAGTTCATTTTCCAATCTGAATTAGTAATTTAAAAAGTGATATGACAATCTTCTGTAACAGCAATGCAAATCATATATGGGGAGTATATTTTAATCAGAAAGCAATATTTTTTTAAACAAAAAATAGCTTCATTAAGGTTTGATTTCTGTATCATAAGCTTACAATTAAGTGTACAATTTGATGAGTTTTAATGAATTGATAAAGTTGTGTAAGCATAAATACAATCTAGTTTGAGAACACTTCTATCAACTCAAGAAAGTTCTGAAATGAAACCCAAAAAACTCTTCTTGTTGCCAGTTGTAGTAAAAACTCTGCCCCACCTCCAACCCCAGGTGCTTTCTGTCTCTGTAATTTTCCCTTTCCTAGAAATTTCATATAAATAGAATCATATCATATGTAAGCTTATCTGTTTGTCTTCTTTAACATAGCATAATGTTTTTGAAGTTCATCCAAGCTGAATGTATTAGTGGTTCATTTTTTTTGTTTGTTTTTGCAGAGTAATATTCTATTATACGGAAATACCAAATTGTCTTTAGATATTTTGTTGTAAGATGTCTGTCACTCATCTTGCTTATCCATTCAATAGCTGATTGATATTTGATTATTTCTAGGTTTTTGATGCTGTGAATATGATGTCCATTCATATACAAATATTTGTGGCATCTAGGAACAGACTTGCTAGGTTATATGGTAAGTATAAACTTTTACAAAACTGCCAAACTGCTTTGCAAAATGAATGTACCACTTTAAATTTGCACTCACAACATGAGGGTCTCACTTTCTCTGCCTCTTCTCCAACATGTGGTACCATAAGTCATTTAAATTTTAGCCACTCTAGTGGGTATGTTATAGTAAATAATTGTATTTAAAATTAAATTTTCACAATAAATAATGACACTGAACATCTTTTCATGTGTTTAGTTGCTATTCTATACATCTTCATTGCCTAGTGTCTATTAAAGTGTTTTTGTCCATTTTTTTATATTCAGCTGTTTTCTTATTGTTGACTTTTAGGGATTAAAAAATTTTTTTTTAATGTTTATTTATTTTTGAGAAAGAGGGAGAGAGACAGAGTGTGGCAGGGGGAGGGGCAGAGAGAGAGGGAGACACAAAATCTGAAGCAGGTTCCAGGCTCTGAGCTGTCGGCACAGAGCCCACTGCGGGGCTTAAACTCACAAACTGCAAGATCATGACCTAAGCCAATGTCGGACACTGACTGAGTCACCCGGAGCCCCTAGGGATTTTTTTTTTTTTTTTTTTTTTTTTTTTAGGGATTCTTAATATATTATGGATACAGAGTCTTTATTAGATATATGTTTGTAAATATTTTCTTCCACTCTGTGGCTTCTTTTCATTCTTCTTATTTTTCATTCTTTTTTTTAATGTTTATTTATTTTTGAGAAAGAGAGAGAGAGAGAGTGAGAGTGGCGGGGGGGCAGAGGGAGAGGAAGAGAGAGAATCCTAACCAGGCTCTGCACTGTTAGTGCAGAGCCTGATGCAGGGCTTTAATAACAAACCGTGAGATCATGACCTGAGCTGAAATCAAGAGTCAGATGCTTAACCGACTGAGCCACCCAGGCACCCCATTTTTTCATTCTTAATGATGTCTTTTGAATAGTAAAAGTTTTTTAACTTTGATGGAGTCTAACTATCAATATGCCTTTAATCATATCTAAGAAATCTTTGCCTAAACCAAAGTTAAAAAGGTTTTTCTGTCATGTTTTTCTCTAGAAGTATTATGCCACACTGTCTTAATCATTACAGTTTTATGGTAAATCTTGAAATTAAGTCAAATAAGTCCTCAAACTTAGTTCTTTTCAAAAACCATATTAGCTATTTTTGGTCCTTTGGATTTCCTTATGGATTTTAACATTAGCTTATCAATTTTCACCACACACACACACAGCCTGTTGCATTGAATCTCTGCAATTCACTTGCAGAGAAAAATAGATATCTTAACAATATTGAGTTTTCCAATTTGCAGACTTGGGACATATCTCCATTTATTTTGGTCTTAAATTTTTCTTTTTTTTTCTTTTTTTTTTTAATTTTTCTTTACAATGTCTTGTAACTTTCAGTCTACAGTTCTGCACTTCTTTTGTTAAAATTCCTAAATATTTTTTAAACTGTTGTTAATATAACTATTTTCTTAATTTCATTTCTAGTTGGTTGTATATTGATATTATATTCATATTTTCTTGCCTGTCACACAGGCTAGAAGCTACAGTCCAGTGTTAAATAGAAGTGGCAAGAGTGGACATCCTTGCTTTGTACCCAATATTGGGGGGAAGCATTGTCTTTCATCTTTAAGCATGATGTTAGTTGTAGGTTTTATGTAGCTGCTTTTTATCAAATTAAAGAAGTTATGTTTTATTCCTAGTTTGTTGAGAGCTTTATCATGAATGTTTGTTGGATTTTATCAAATGCATTTTCTATATTTATTGAGATGATCATATTGTTTACTCCTTTATTCCAGCTTCAGCAACATTTTCCAGAAAGGACCATAAAGTAAGTATTTTTGGTGTTGTGAGCTGTATGATCTCGGTGGCAATCAGTCAACTCTGCTCTTGTAGCATGAAAGCAATTATAGGCAACATGTAAATGAATGGGAATAATTATGTTTCAACAAAACTTTATTTACAGAAAAAAAGACACCAGATTTGGTCTGCAGGCTGTAGTTTGCTGCTGCTAATATATGCATTACATTAAGTGCTATTCAAACGTTAAGCTAATCTGGGTAAACCTTACTTGGTCATAATGTATAATACTTTTCATACCTTACTGGATCTTTTAAGAGTTTTAACATTTATATTCATGAAGGGTATTGGTCTGTAGTTTGTAACTCAATTAAGTAATGTAATGTCTTTGCTTGATATTGGTCCATTCAGATTCTATATTTCATCTTGAGTCAATTTGTCATTTCTGTCTGCAAATTCGCTCATTTCAACTAAGGTGTCAAATTATTGAAATAAAGTTGTTTATAATTTATAATATTACGTTGTAATATTTTTATTTCTATAGGGTTCAGAATGTTTCCTCTTTCATTCCTAATTTTGGTAATTTGTATCTCTTCTCTTTTTTTGTAGTCATTTTACTAAAATTTTATCAATTCCATAGATCTTTTAAAAAAACTGTCAGTTTCATTGATTTTGTCTATTGTTTTGCTGGTTTTTGAAAAATTGATTTCTGCTATTGTCTTTATTATTTCCTTCATTCTACTTACATTGGGTTTGATTTGCTCTTCCTTTATAATTTCTTAAGTTGAAAGCTTAGCTAATTTTTTTAGGTTATTTTAAAGCTCATTTCCTTCCTAATATAAGCATTTAAGGCTATAAATTTCCCTCTGTGTACTGCTTTACCTGTGTTCCATTAGTTTTGCTATGTCCCAATTTTTTGTTCATGCAGTAGAGATATTTTCCAATTTCTCTTGTGATTTCTTCTTTGATCCATGAGTTATTTAGAAGCATATTGTTTAATTTCAAACTATATAAAGATCTCCCAGATTTCCTTCTGTTATTGGCTTCTAATTTAATTCCATTATGGCCAAAGAACATATTTTGTATGATTTCAGTCCTTATAAATGTATTGTGATTTGTTCCTTCACCTAGTGTGTGATATATTCTAGAGAATCTTTCATGTGTACTTGAAAAGAATGTATATTCTACTGTTGCTGGGTGGAGTGTTCTAGTTGTTTAATAGTATGGCTCAAGTATTCTATATCCTTTCTTATTTACTGTCTAGTTGTATTATGAATTAGTATTGTCAGTGAGAGAGAAATATTGAAATATCCAACTATAATTCCTGAATAGTCTGCTTCTCCTTTCAAAGTTATCAATTTTTGCTTTACATATTTCAGGGTTCTCTTGCTAGGTGCTATTTGGAATTGCTGTATCTTTTTGATTAATTGACCCTGTTATCATTATGAAATATTCTTCTCTGTCTCTAGCGATTTTCTTATTTTTTAAAAATTCTTTAAATTTATTTATTTTGAGAGAGAAAGAGAATGTGAATGGGGGAGGGGCAGAGAGAGAATCCTTAAGCAGGCTTTTCACTGACAGTGTGGAGCCGACATGGGGCTCGGACCCACAAACCATGAAATCATGATGTGAGCTGAAACCAAAAGTCAGATGCTTAACTGGCTGAGCCACCCAGATGCCCCTCTAGTGATTTTCTTAAAGTCTATTTTAATATAGCCTCTCCAGCTTTCTTATGGTTAGTGTTTGTTTCATATACCTTTTCCCATACTATCGCTTTCAATCTGTTTTATTTTTTAATGGTCTCATCCTTTAGTTAAATAACTTTTTCTTTACCTTAAAGGAATATATTATGGAATGCTACATCTTGGGACAAGGAAACATGTATTTGAAATTCAGTAGTTGAGCCAGTTTGTCCTCCTTATAGTTTCAATGAACTTACATTTAATGAATTGTATTACATTTCATAAAATGTAATCTCACATATTTTTGAATATGTATTTATCTGAGCACTTAAACACTTAGAGAAATTTATCTGAAATCATACTTTTTATTTAAATTTTTAAATTTAATTGTCTTTATTTTAGAGAGAGAGAAAGAGTGCATGTGTGATCTGGGGAGGGACAGGGGGAGAGAGAAAGAGAGAGAGAGAGAGAGAGAGAGAACCCCAAGCAGGCTCCGTGCTCAGCAGGGAGCCTGAGGCAGGGCTTGATGCCATGACTCTGAGGTCATGACCTGAGCTGAAATCAAGAGTCACACACTCAACTGACTGAGCCACCAAGGCTCCCCTGAAATCATGCTTACTTAAAATAGAGATTATTTGATTTTATTATTTTATTTTTTATGTATTATTTTAAAATTACTGTTATTTTTAAATTCCAGTGTAGTTAATATACAGTGCTATGTTACTTTCAGGTGTACAATGTAGTGACTCAATAATTCCATACATCACCCAGTGCTCATCACGAGAAGTGTACTCTTTAATCCCCACCATCTGTTTAACCCATCCCCTCACCCACCTCCCCTCTGGTAACCACCAGTTTGTTCTCTATAATTAAGAGTCTGTTTCTTGTTTTGTCTCTATTTCTTTCTTTTTTTTCTCTTTGCTCATTTGTTTTGTTTCTTAAACTCCACATATGAGTGAAATAATAGGGTATTTATCTTTTTTACCTAGCATTATGCTCTGTAGCTCCATTCATGTCATTAAAAATGGCAAGATTTCATTCTTTTCTATGGAAGAATAATATTCCATTGTGTGTGTGTACACACACACACACACACACACACACACATCACACCACACCTTTTTGTTTCATCTGTTGATGGTTAGGGGCTGCTTCCATAATATGGCTATTGTAAATAAATCTGTAGGAAACATAAGGGTGGATATATCCCTTTGAATTCATGTTAGTTGTTGTTGTTGTTGTTGTTGTTGTTGTTGTTGTTTTTAGGTAAATACCCAGTAGTGCAATTACTGGATGGTAGGGTAGTTCTATTTTTAACTTGTTGAGGAACCTCCATACTGTTTTCCACAGTGTTTGCACCAGTTTGCATTCCCACCAGTAATGTAAAAGACTTCCTTTTTCTCACATCCTTGCCAACACTTGTTTCTTGTGTTTTTTTTTAATTTTAGTCATTCTGACAGGTGTAAGATGATATTCCATTGTAATTTTGAATTGTATTCACCTGATGAGGAGTGATGTTGAACATCTTTTCATGTGTCTGTTGACCTTCTCTATATCTTCTTTTTTAAAAATTTTTTTAATGTTTTTTATGTTTATTTATTTTTGAAAGAGAGGACAGAGACAGAGTGTGAGTGGGCCAGGGGCAGAGAGAGAGGGAGACACAGAATCCAAAGCAGGCTCCAGGCTCCAAGCTGTCAGCACAGAGCCCAGTGCAGGGCTCAAACTCACAAACTACGAGATCATGACCTGAGCCAAAGTTAGACGCTCAACCAACTGAGCCATCCAGGTGCCCCTGTTGGCCTTCTCTATGTCTACGTTGGAGAAATGTCCTGTATTGAACTGATTTTCCCACAGAGCCTCCAGAAAGAATCAATCTGCCTCCATCTTGATTTCAAAGTGCTAGTCTCCAGAACCATGAGAGAAAAAATTTCCACTATTTTAAGCCACCCAGTTTGCAGTACTTTGTTAAAACAGCCTTGGAAACTAATACATTTCCATTTCTTTTCTCTTTTCATAAGAGAGAATATGCAGCAGAACGTTTTGAGCTCTGTTCTTTTCTATGGTTGCTACCAGTCACTGACTAAAAGCCTAGAGGAGAGTTTCCATTCACTGACTGATTAATTTGTTCATTCAGCAAATATTTAATGAACCCCTAAAATGTGCTAAGCTCTGTACTAGGTACTGGGAACATAACAGAAGATAAAACAAATGATTTCTCTTCTCTTATACAGCTTATCTTTTTTTAAAATTTTTTAAAAAATTTTAAATTATTTATTATTAAGAGACAGAGAGAGACAGAGAATGAGCATGGGAGGGGCAGAGAGAGGAGAAGACACAGAATCCAAAGCAGGCTCCAGGCTCGGAGCTGTCAGCACAGAGCCCAACGTGGGGCTCGAACTCACAGACCGCGAGATCATGACCTGAGCCGAAGTCAGACGCTTAACCGACTGAGCCACCCAGGCGCCCCTATACAGCTTATCTTTTTAACAGAAAATTTAAATTAATAACAACACTGTCTAAGGTCACAAAAATGTCCTAAGAAGATTACTTAAAATGGATCCACTAAACCAGTATTATAGACTGAATGTTTGTGACTCCCAAAATTCAAATGCTGAAGCCCTAACTCCTAGTGTGGCTGTATTGGAGATAGGGTCTCTACAGAACTAAATAAATTTAAATGAGGTCATAAGGTTGGGGCTATGATCCAATAGGATTAGTGTCTTTATGAGAAGAGAAGCCAGAGAGCTCTCTTCTCTTGCCCACCCTCTTTGAGAACACACCTAGGAAAGGCCATATGAGAACATGGCAAGAAGGTAGTTATCTATAAGCCAGAAAGAGAGCTCTCACCAAGAATGAACCCTGCCAGAACTTGATCTAGGACTTCTAACCTCCAGAACTGTGAGAAAATAAATGTCTGTTTTTTAACCTACCCAGCCTGTGTTTTTTGTTATGGCAGCCCAAGCAGTTAATACAAACAGGAACCAAATATCCATAGTAACTGGTGAGAAAGGGGTACCTCTTTATCCTTACAAAATTGTGAAATGAATTTGATTAAACTTACATTTAAAAAATTTTAGAATTTTTTAAGGTTTAGAATTGCCACCACATGCTAATTCTTAGAACAAATACAGAATGAACCAAGTACTAATTGTTTATGGGGGGAGACGGACATTTTTTTTCTTTTTGGACTTTCAGTACAGATAATTGAGTTCATTATTCTCTGTAGTTCCAGCAGAGTATCAACTTTGCTATGGGCAAGTCCCTGTGTAAATTTCCTATTGCTGTTGGAGCCATAAGTTTAATGACTTAAAGCAACACAAATTTATTACTTTATAGTTCTGGAGGTCAGAAATTTGAAGTAGGTCACACGGGACGAAAACTAAGTCAGTAAGGCTGCTTTCCTTCTGGAGGCTCTAGGGAAGAATCTGTTTCTTGATTTTCCCACTGTTGAGAGGCTGCCCACATTTCTTGGCTCATGGACCTCTTCCATCTTCAAAGCCAGCAAATGCATCACTCTGACCTTCCATGCCCCCTGCCTTCCATCATTACATCATCTTCTCTGGTTCATTTATCTCCCTTTGCCATCTTTTAAGTATCCTTATGATTACATTGGGCTCACCCAGATAATCTACGATAATATCCCTGTTTTTAAATAGTTAACTTAGTCATATCTACAAAGTTCCTTTTGCCATATAAGGTAACGTAATTATATGTTCCTAGGATGATAGTACATGGATGTCTTTAGAGGGGCATTAGTCTGTCTACTGAAGTCCCTATTCCTGTTTTATTTTATTATTTTATGACACTTCTTTATTCACCATTTTCTATTCCCATTCCAATTCTGTTTTCCCTCACCCCCATCCCCCAGGCACGCACTTTAACGTAGTTAGTGTATCTTTGGTTATATATGTATCATTGAGTGATATACAGTGTTTGGAGGATACATGTATTTGTTTTTTAATTTACACATATCATCTTAGATACAGACTCAATTTGTTTCTTTTTTTCATTTAGCATAATTTTTTAAATTTCTTCTGGGTTATCTGTATTTTTTCCAGTGGATGTGTTTACTGATCTTTTATTTTTTAAGTGTACAATTTAGTAGTTTTTAGTATGTTTTTAATATGTTTAGTATGTGTTTTTTAGTATGCAGCAATCACCACTATTTGATTCTGGCATATTTTCATTATCCCAAAAGGAAACCTCAAACCCATTAGTAGTTACTCCCCATTTTTCCTTTCCCCAGCTCCTGGAAACTACTGATCTACTTTCTACCCTTGTGAAGCAGAAAAATCTGTAGAAATATCTGTCCATGCCATATAGGTACATCTGGTTCTGAGCTCCTGAATTCTGGATTCTGTCAAGAACTTGTTACCTCTGCATTGCTCTACTGATGGACTCCTAGGGTGCCTCCAGCAAGTTCCCACCACAAGCAGTGTTGTCATGGACATGCCCCCATAAACCTGTACAACATCTTCTGTGCAGACACATCCAAGAGTGGGATTTCTGGGTTCTAGGAATGCACACACACCACTTCACTAATGAACAGATTGCTCTCTCAGGTGTCTATTTGACTTCAAACTCATAGCAGTGGCACACACGAGGATTTCCTGTTTTCTACTTTTTTACCAACTCTTGGTTTTATTCAAGAAATTTTGCCAATCTTTTTGGAGTATAGAAGTATCTTACTGTTTCGATTTGCACTTCTCTGATCATTAGAAAGGCTGAGCATCTCATCATAAGCTTACTAGTCTTTTAGCCTTCTCAATTAATAACTATGCATATTCAAATCATTTATCATTTTATTATTGTTCCATGCTTTTTCCATGTTGATCCACAGGAGTCCCTTATTTATTATTGATCTTCAAACATTGCAAATATCTTCTTGTGTGTGACCCATCTGTTCATTTATCTCTGATATCCTCTGTTGAACAGGAATCCTTAATTTAATGCAGTTGCATCCATCATTTTTTTACCCTATAATTTGTGCTTTTAGAGTCTTGTTTAAGAAATATTTTCTTGGGGAAACTGGGTTGCTCATTTGGTTGAGTGTCTGACTCTTGATTTTGGCCCAGGTTATGTTCCCAGGGTCGTGGGATTGAGCCCTGCATTGGATTCCATGCTGAGCGTGGAGTCTGCTTGGGATTCTCTCCCTCCCTCCGCCCCTCTGCCCCACTCACACACTATCTCCCTTTCTCTAGAAATAAAGGAAAGGAAAGGAAAGGAAAGGAAAGGAAAGGAAAGGGGAAGAGGAAAGGAAAAGGAAAAAGAAAAGGAAAAGGAAATGAAAATATTTTCCCACCTCAAGTTTCTCCAAAGAATTCTTTTATATTTTCTTCCATTAAGTTCTGTAGTCTTACCTTTCATATTTAGGTCTTTATTGTGTGTGATTTTCCTTTATATGTGATGTAAAATAAGGACTGGAGTTCACTTCATATTTAGTTATCCTAACTCATCTAACAATCTATGTTTTGTCTGCTACTGTAGCCCGCCTCCATGTACCAAGTAGCCCTATGAAGAGGCCACGTGGGGAGGACTGCCACTTCCCACCAACAGCCACATAAGTAAATTATGTTGGAAGCAGATAAGTTGATCCCATTCAAGCCTCCAGATGACTACACACCCAGCTGGCATGTTAATTGCAACCTTGTGAAAGACCCTGAGCCAAAACCACCCAGCTAGGCTACTCCGGAATTCCAGACTTACAGAAACCATGTGAGACAATACATACTTATTACTGTTTTAAGCCACTAAGTTTTAGGATAATTTGTTACATAAGAAAGGATTAGTAACATAATTTTTGTCCTGAATAAAGAGGGAAAAGCGAGGCTCCTTGGTCTCTATCACATGGTATCCTATAGTTTCTATTTTATTACTATCAGCAGAATCAAAATTCTAGCTTTTCAATTTTGTCATTCTCTGAAATAAGAATGGAAGATAATTAATAAAAGAGAAAGATGGAAAGAGAAATAAAGGTAGCTGGGAAAGGAACAAATATTTGAGGTCCCTCACAGTGTACATACTGTGTCCTTTATTATCTTATTTGGTCAAAAGAGCATTTGGTCAGCTGGCAAAAATGTGGTTCTTGCATTTTTATTATCTTGGACCTCCTACCACATAAAATCACTATTGGCCAAAGCAAAGAGGCCCAAGCACTGTTGGTTTTGACTTGACTAGAGGCAGAGGTCATAGAAAGAAATGAGGCAGAATTGGAAAATACTGTGAAGGAGATGTACATGTTCAGTGTAATTTTTTCTAATATTCTTTAAGGTCTGTTATCTCTGATATTCTGAGATCCTGGTTCTTTGTCTGGTACACTTCCATCTACCCTTCAAGACTCAGCTGAAATGTACAATTCCTTAAAAAGCTATCTCTAGATCTCATAGGCAGAATAAAATATTTTTTTAATCTATTCTTTCACAGCACTTTCTATATACCTCTGTTTTGGCATTCATATTAGAAAAAGGATATGGTAAACACTATCGATTGCCTACTTTTCCACCATTCTCCCTTTTTCCTTACTAACAAAACCCTGCTTTTGTTTAGAAGACACTGTCCCAAGTACTGTTCCCTTACTTGAGCTTGGTATAGAGGTGAGCACGTGACCCAGGTTCTCCACTGAGACATAAGGAGCAGTGTATTGGATGCTTCTGAGGAAAACCATTTTTCCTAGTAGAAAAGAGAGCAGATGTACAAAGAAAGTTTTTTTGTGTTCATCACCTTCCTTTCCACTTTAGATGTTATAGTGTGAGAACGTGATGTCTGGTACTATGGCAGCCATTTTGTGAACATGAGGAGAGATCTCTCTGATATGGTGTGGACAGTAAAGCAGAAGTATTAAAAGTGTTCCAATCCCGATGGCATCATTGAGCCACTGCATGGGCCCTGGAATTGCCAAACTCAATTTCCCTATAGGATATAAGTAAATTTTTGTATTGTTTAAGCTTCTATTATTCAGGCTCCTAGTTATTTGCAACAAGAAGCATCCAAATTGATAGAAGGAATGAAAATAGCATTTGTTAAACATTTGTAATATACTTTAATTTTTTGTTAACATGTTTTTCTCCTGAAATTGTTAGTGTAGGGACCTTTTCTTAATTTCTAGCAACTTCTACAGTGTCTGTAGAATGACTGCTTAAGAAGTATTATGCAATGAATAAATAAATTAGTAAGTAATTGAGTGGATAAATCTATAAACCAATGTTATGATGTTATTAGGAGGCATTGTAGAAAAATTGGTTAAGAACATAAACTCTGGCATTACATTTCTGGCTTTCCATCCTGGCTATGCCATTTACTAGCTATGTGATTTGGGCAAATAATTTAATCTCTATAAGGCTATAAAATGGGGGATAAACAACAATATATACCTAAGAGAACTGTTTGGAGTATATTATTAAATGCTCTATGTAAAGGGCTCAATAAATAATCTGGCATCTAGTAAACATTTTAACCATTATTATTGGAGGAAAACAGAGAAGAGCCAACAATCATTCCAAATTTTGGATTCTAAGCCTGTTGACTGGGAAAATGAAGATAAATCTGGCCCAAATTCAGTGTGGAAATGGAAAAGATGATGTTCATCTTCAAACATGTATAAAACAAAGCCTAAATATAGTTCAGGAGTGAAGATACTTTGGATATATTTATATAGAGAGAGTTACTCTGATCCTAATTTATATTGCAGTTACTCATCCTAAAAATCTATAATTACAGAATTGTACTTTTAAATGTAGTAATTTAAAGAGGAAGGTAACTTCCAGACTGCATCTACGATGAGTCAAAGGGGGAAATGATTTGTGAGATTTTGCCTAAGAACATGTTCTTAAGTAGTGATCTTCATAAACAAAATATCACAGAGAGAAGATTTCCTTAAATGGTATAAATGCATGCAGTGTCAGTGATGCAGTGTGGTTCAGTCTCTGAAATCCTTTGAATTCTCTTCCCAATGTTATGTTTCTCCACAGAAACAGAGGCAAGCTATGTCAGAAATATTTAGAGGTGAAATTCTGTGTATGAGTGTTCTAGGAACCACTTTTGATCCCCAATTAGCCAGAACCAGTAATAAAAATTAAGCATGGGTAGTAGTATTTTTTATGCAGGTTTTTTTTTTCCTTTGTTAAAATGAAAAAGAAGATCTCATTGAACTCAGATTAGGAAATAATCCTTCCCAAGCAAATTACTTACTGGATTTTCTTTTACCTTTAATTTCCATCACTTAAGAATGAGTAACAGTGTAAGCTATATAGAAAGTCAGTTCACATTCCAGATTCCACTTTTAGATAGGCATGAAGATTTCAAATTCTTTTCTTCAGTAAAGCAGCCCAGTCACTGGAAAAAAATAAATTGAAATATATCTGCCTGTATCAACTCACTACCAACTTATGGCCCATTCAGGGCCAAATCATTATGGAACATTCAAGATGCAGCCCTATAAATAACTCCTAGTTATATGGTGGAATTTATACTTCATTGAACATGATTCTGTCTCTGTATCAATAATAATATCTGTAATTATTTCAAGATATCTTAATGCCTTGGCTTTTCTAAAAAGGATTAAAGATCTTTGTGATTTAGGACCTCAGAACATTTTATGGATGCCAAATTCTTTTCCGTTTCTTCATCCCTGTCTTCCTTTTAGTCAGCACTGCATATCTGAAATGTTAAAATAGATTCTCTGTTGGCCTAGCTTCCCCTGGGTTTTTTTTTTTTTTCCCTTTCATGTACCCTTCATGCCATAGCCAGATTAATTTTCCTAAAACACTGTTAGATAGAGCAAGGCTAAGTCCTTACCTAGTGCCTGATATCCTCAAGTCTGATGTTGTCTCTTGTAGTTTGTTTTCCACTCCGTACGTTCCATCTCTTTGTCAGTCTCCTCACGTACCTCAGTCTACCTTCATGTATTACTCATACTCCTGAATTTATCCAAAGGTCATCCTATTCTCTTTCAAGTTCATCTCACCTATGTGAATTGCTTTTGATCCAACTCAAACTGCTAAATAAGATGTTGGGTGTGATTTTTCCTGTTGTTCTTAAATTATACCAAAGGCCGAAAGCTGAGAACATTAAGTGTGAAGTAGCCCACCTCTGAGTTTCATAAGCCCCTATTAAGCTAGCCACCTCCCTGAAGGGCTTGCTAAAGAAGCCAGAACCAGGCCTGCTATAATCATCTCTTCACACTGAGTTGACAGAAGAATAGGACTGAGAGGGAGAGAGTTGGCCTGCATTTGAAGGAGCACAGTGCTCTTGACCAACGTTTTAATGCCAACATTAATACATTTCACCTACTGGGAAGTATGGGATCTGGCCAAGATTCTTTAAGGGAATTGCTAACCATGAATAAAGGAGAAGGTGAGAGAGCAGTTATTGGGAAAAAAGAAGTTATTTATTTACACCCCCAATGAATTGAGGCTTCTAAAAATCCAAGTTCATATACAAAAAAGGAACTTACTGGCTTAATCTTTCAGCAGTTATTTATTGATTGCTTCTTATGTGCCAGGCACTATTCCAGGCACAGAGGATACAGCTTTGAAAAATATTAAGCAAGGTCCCTGCTCTCCAGGAACTTGTAAGGGTCTAGGAGCAGCACTCTGTGCACTGGCTCTAAGCGCAATGCTAAATTCAATGTCATCAGAAGTTGTTTTCTGTATTTTTCAGATTTTTTTCCTTTTGTATAAGCCTAATCAATGGGCAGCCTCTTTTGTCTTGAAGGCAATGTGATCACCAGTATAGCATTTCTAATAGGAAGAGAATCTGATTTTCGTAGTCATTCTAGCAGAATGTCAGACTGTCTCAATGACCTGGCTTAGGTTAGGTGCACATCTTTGAACCTTACTGGTAATGTCTCAGTTATTGGTGAGGTCATCATATTTGTGCAAGTTGGTCACTACAGAGAGGACAAGCAGAGGTTTAAATCCAGTGTGGAGAACACTTACCAAACCTCTGCCCGGTGCACAACTATGTCTGCAGGAGAGGGGGCCTTTTTCTAACTCACACTGAGACACTAGCGTGGTCTTGACCATGTGCTTACCCTGGAACAAATGTCAGATAGGGTATTCTCCACATAAACCAAATGGTCTGGTGGGGGAAAGACCGTTGGGATGCCATTGCCATAAGACAGAGGGATGCTGGGCAGGCAAAAACAACAGCTATATAGTTTGTTCCTTTAAAACATAGCAAAGCAAGGTGGTAGAGTGGAAAATACTTAGACTTGGCATTGGAAGGACTGAGTTCTAGGGGGCGCCTGGGTGGCTCAGTCAGTTAAGGGGGCACCTGGGTGGCTCAGTCAGTTAAGTGTCTGACTTCGGCTCAGGTCATGATCTCACAGTTTGTGGGTTCGAGCCCCACATCAGGCTCTGTGTGACAGCTCAGAGCCTGGAGCCTGCTTCAGATTCTGTGTCTCCCTCTTTCTCTGCCCCTCCCCTGCTTGTATTCTCTCTCTCTCAAAAATAAGTAAACATTAAAAAAATTTTTTTTAAAAAGAAGGACTGGGTTCTAATCCTGGTTCTGGAAGCCATGACACATTGGACAAATCATTTAAACAGTTCCCACAAAGTTGGTTTCCTTTTTTATGGAGAGAATTATTGTTCTGCCTCCCACAGACTCATTGAAAGGGAAAAAATAGAATAATGTATGAGACTATGGTTTGGAGACTCTTAAGTTTCTTACACTTAGGAAGCATTTTTTTAAAATGACTGTTGTTGTTGTTGTTGTTGTTATTTATTATATCCTTGCCCAGTGCCCTTACACATTTTAGGTGTCCAATATGTGTTTTTTAAATGGCTGATCCATGGTATGGAAACTCATATTAATCTGGATTCTTTTCCAAAATGTTATACAAGCAAAATCTTTTGGCAAAGTGTTTATTCAACATTAAATTCAACAATTCCACAATTCCAGGAACATATGAAGCAAGCTGTCTTTTTATCTCATTATTCAGGTCATAATTTAAATATTGCTTCCTCAGATAAAACTTCATGGACCATGCTCAGCTGCCCAGTCAGGGCAGGGCCTTCAATGTGTTTCACAACACTGAACACAATGTAGTCCAACAGTTACTTGTGAAACTCTTTGTTTAAGGTCTGTCTTCCTCAACTTGCTGTGAACTCCATTGTGTAGGCACCATAGCTGTATTGTTTGCTGTTGCATCCCAGTGAACATGGTACATGGTAGGAAATTAAGAAATACTAGTTTAATGAATGAGTAAATTTGTGGGATTAAGTGGTAACAAGGTCAAGTGGAGTAGGAAACATACATCTAATTCCCCCTTTCTGTTTTCCTAATGTCTTTTTCTAAGCCCTCCAGTGACCAGATCCTCATGACTTCTGGAACTTCTACTAAGTAGAGAAAGACGAGGTAGTTGACAAAACATGTCCATTTAAAGACATAATTGATGACTATTTAAAATAAAATCCATTCACTCTGACCTATGTAAGCTACATATCAAAATACAGAGCAAATATATTATAGCAATTTCAAGGCCCTGGTAATCATGAATTTATTCTAGAATAATAGTTCTAAACTTTACACCCATGTAAATCCTGGTATGTAGTGATATTTTTATCTGCCTCAAAACCATGATAGAGCTAGGCGGTCTATTCCTGGAAGTGTATACATTACTCCCAGCCAGAAATTTGATTAGAATGGTTTAGAACAGAAAAGGAGACTTTAGAGACAAATTATTCCTTCTTCTTACCCCCTTCCACCCTGAATTTCATTTACATAATGTAGCTCTTAGTACAAATGAAATGAGTCAGCATTAGGGAAGAAAAATTGGAATATGACTTCCACACCAAAGGTAATTATTTTTATTTCGTCAGCTTCAGTGATAAGTGATCTGCTAAGTAATAGAAATTTTTAAAAATAGAAATGATTGTCCAGTTAGGTTACAAATATCTGTTGTGTGCAAGATTTTAGGTTTTTTTAATTGTGGCAAAATATGCATAACATAAAATTTACCACCTTAACATTTTAAGTGTACAGCTCAGTAGTGTTAAATACATTCACACTGTTGTGCAACCAATCTCCAAACTCTTTTCATCTTACAAAATTGAAATCCTATATCCATTAAACAATAACTCCCTTTACCCCACTCCCTTTATTCCCTAGCAACAATCATTCTATTTTCTGTATGAACTTGACTACGTACCTCACTGAGTTTCCAGAATCATACAGTATTTGTCTTTTTGTGACAAGTGCCCCCACCACCCCACTCCCAGTACAGGCCATGCTTATTACTGAAGGGGCTTAGAGTGGAAGACCCTGCTCTTTCATTCTGGTCCCACTCCAACAACCTGGAATGGAGGTGGGAGCCACAATCTTGTTCTGAGATCCTCTGCATCACCCTCCTCTTTTCAAAATTTAATTCCCTTTGAGGGCTGGGTTGGGGTGTAGGCAAAGCAGAGGCCTTTTTACATAGTTGACCTTCCACCTTGTGGTGGGAAGTCTTCTCTCTTCCTACATTGGCATGGTGCATGGTTATCCTGGGGCCATTTTTAGCACCAGGATGATCTTCCAAGGATCCTTAGAGAGGAACACATAGCTCCTCTTGGTCCTTCCAGCTCTTTCTGTCTTCAGACCCTCTATAGGAGGGATGACTTTTACTTGCCCATTGGGCTCAAGGCAATTCCCAGTTCCTGTCCCCCCTTTACCCCAACCTCTGAGCTGCTTCTTATGGAACCAGTGATGATGATGACCCCCCCCCCCAACACACACACACACAAAGGCTGAGGGGGACTGCAGTTAGGTATCTCTGTCATTTTTTCAGGCATACCTCATTGCTGATCCTTCTCATACACTGGCCTAATCTGCTCCAGAAACCTCCAAATATGGTGTAGTCACTGGTCTCTACATTCACATATACCCAAAACTCAAGGGGAGCAAGAGAGGGATACTTATCAGGACCTCCAAGTAACTCTCCTGATATCCTGCTACAGTGATAGTATCAGGAGAATTCTTCAGGTCCCCAGCTGGTAAGTAAGGAACTAGTACTCCTTTCTTGCCTGCCTTTGAAGCCTCCCCCAACTTCCCTCCCCATACTTCCCTCCACCCCCTGCTTCGAGTTCCCCCACCTATTCTGGGGATGGGAAGTGGGGGAACTCAAGGCAGGTGGTGGAGGGAAGTATGGGGAGGGAAGAATGTAACATCTCCCCTGGAATTTCCAACCAATCATCTGTCTTTTTTTTTTTCTTTCTCTGCCTTCTCCTTCTCCTTCTTCCTCTTCTCCACCTCCTTCTTCCTCTTCCTCTTCCTCTCCTTCTCCCCTCCTCACCCATCTCTCCCTCCTCCCGCTTGCCCCCTCCCCCTTGCCCTCTCTTTCCTCTCCTCTTCCTCTTCCTCTTTCTCTTCTTCTTCTCATCCTCCTCCTCCTCCTTCTTTTTTTCTCCTCCTCCTCCCTCATTTTCCTCTTCCTCTTCTTCCTCCTTCCCCTCCTCCCCCTCCTCCCTCTTCCCCCCCCCCCCCGCTCCTCTCCCAGACCTGAGACTCCAGATGTGAGGCTGGATCCCACAACTCTGAGATCATGACCTGAGCCAAAATCAAGATTCAGACACTGAACTGAGTCACTGAGGTGCCCTGATTTTTTTTTTTTTTTTTTTTTTATAAAGTGGCTGAGGGAGGTAGGGGGAGCAGGCTGGGAGTTAGAGTTCAGGGTGCAGGGCCTGTTAGGCTACCCCTTTATAACCCCTAGTGGCTTTTGTGGCAGAAACTTCCAGTTGCCCGTGCAATAGCATTCTCCCTTCTTTTTTGAAAAGAAAGAAAGATCCTATATTATTGGAGATGGCCAAGTGCCCAGCTAAAAGAACTACATTTCCCAGGCTCCACTGCAGATGAGGAAGGCTCAAAATATATACGCAGAAGTTGTGCAGCTTTAGTAAAAACCTGATAAAGAGACGTGATTTGGTTTGGAGGTATGAGCTTTGCTATCTTCCCGTTTGTCCTTCTTCCTTCCTGGAACATAGATATAATGGCTGGAGCTCCAGCTATCAAGGGTAGAAGCCACACACCAACGCTGGAAAACCCACCCTCAATGAACAACTGTGCAGAATAAATCAGATAGCCAAAGCAATGTGACTAATATATGACCATAGGACCTGGCACAGAGTAGATATTTAATGAATGGTCCCTGGTGTTAACTGATAAACCTGGGGGAGACCTCAGGAGAGTTGTTATGGCTTTTGACCTGTCCCTTCTTCTCCAGGTTTTTATCAGTCATTGGAAGGGAAAGGGAACTCTGAATCAAATCAAGTTTTGCAACTAGCTTCGTGAATGACTTTGAGAATGTCTGGCAATGTTCAGTGCTTCCTTTTCGTTGTTGGCAAAATGAAAAAGAAAACAAAAAATCCTACCACAAAGCATGAGCATTATCCTGGAATTGCATTTATCTTAATATATTGTCACCCTCTATTGTTGACATGTGATGCTAATTTTCCATTTATGGTAATGACAGAATTTCTCTTTCAGATAATTTCTCTTTCAAATAATTTCTCTTTCAAATACTTAATTGAAGTATTAAATAGTGAGTGAAAAACTGTGCAAAAGACTTGAACACATACTTTACAATAAAGGATATCCAGGTGGCCAATAAGTGTAAGAAAAAATGTTAAACATTGTTAATCATCATGGAAATATACTCCTTGAAACATCTACTACATATAAGTTAGAATGATGCAGCATAATCTTTTTGAAAACTAACAATATCAAGTGTTGGTGAGGATATGGAGCAAGTCACATACTATTTGGAGAAATGGAAATTGGTAAAAACACTTTGGAAAAAGTATGACATTATTGACCAAAAGTGAACAGATGCATTCTCCATGACACAGAAATTCTAGTCTTAGGTATATACCCAATTCAGGCATGTGTACACAAAAAGACATGTACAAGAATGTTCAGAGTAGTGTTTTTCATAATCACTCCCAAAATGGAAGCAATATAAATATCTATTCAATAATACCGTGGGTAAACTGGTATAGTTATACAATCGGATACTATGGAAGAATGAAGATAAATGAACTACAGTTACACTCTGCAACTTGGTTGAATCTTCCAAACATAATGTTGATCCAAAGAGACCAGATGCCAAAGAATATGTACTGCAAGATTTCATTTATGTAATGTCCAAAAACAAACATAACTGTGGTGCCTGGCTGCCTGTCAGTAGAACATGCAACTCTTCATCTTGGGATTGTGAATTTGAGCCCCATGTTGGGCAGAGAGATAACTTTAAAAAATGAACATAAAAAAGTTATAGATGTTAAGAAGGCCATTAGCTCTGGAAAGGAGAGGTAATAATAATTGATATGGATTCCTGGCAACTGACAATGTTCTCTTTCTTGACTGAGTACTGGTTACATCATGTTTTGTGTACTTTTGCACGTGTATGTTCATTTCCAATAAAAAGATTTAAAATGAAGAGAATTGGCATAAAGAAAAATATTTCTAACTAAGGTAGTATATGGGAATGACAAAATTCACAAAGGCTGTATATGAATAAATTATGTTTGAGAATTAAGGGATTGGATGTTCATGTACCTTTTGATTTGAAGACTCAGTGAAGTACTGAATTGGTTGATTTCTGCTGGGTTGACACAGGCAGAAACTATTGTAAAGCTGGTGAATGAAGACAGAGAGAGAGAGAAGGGGAGATAATACTGAGGAGTAGCTAAAAACATGGGCTTTGTAGTTAAAATGCTTGGTTCGAATTCTTTGTGTGTGTGTGTGTGTGTGTGTGTGTGTGCGCACTTTTTGCCGAATGTGGGATTTGAACTCATAACCTCATGATCAAGAGTTGCATGCCCTCCAACTGAGTCAGTCAGGCACCCCTAGTTTGGAATTCTTGCATCACCACCTGTTGGATCTGTGACCTTAGGCAAATTACTGGACCTCTCTCTACTCAATTTCCACATCTTTAAAATGGGAATAATGATGGCACCCATTTCCACACCTCTCTCCTAGCTTCTGATGATGGCTGGCAATCCTTTGCCTTCCTTGGCTTATAGATGCATCACTCAAATCTCTGGCTTCTTCTCTACTTGGTGGTCTTCCTCTGTGTGCCTCTGTTTTCTCTTTTCATATGGGCACTAGTCATATTGGATTAAGGCCCCACCCTAGTGACCTCATCCTAATTGATTATATCTGCAAAGACCCTATTTCCAAATAAAGTTACATCACTGTATCTTGGGTTAGTACTTCAACATATCTTTTTGGGTGACACAACACATAACATGTAGAAAAATAGAAAAAATAATATAATAAATACCCATATGGCTACACCTAGATTCAGTAAATGTTAATATTTTGCCACTTTTTCTTCAGATATCCTCTAAGATTAAAGTTATTCTCCTGCTGGTTCCTCAAAAAATTAAAAATAGAACTACCCTACAACCCAGCAACTGCACTACTAGGTATTTATCCAAGGGATACAGGTATGCTGTTTCAAAGGGACACATGCACCCCAATGTTCATAACACTGCTATCAACAATAGTCAACGTATGGAAAGAGCCCAAATGTCCATCGATGGATGAATGGATAAAGAAGATGTGGTGTGTATATATATACATATATATATATACATATATATATGTATACACACACACACACACACACACACACACATATATATATATACATACGTACATATACAATGGAGTATTACTCAGCCATCAAAAAGAATGAAATCTTGCCATTTGCAACTATGTGGATAGAACTAGAGGGTATTATGTTAAGTGAAATTCATCTGTCAGAGAAAGACAAATACCACATGAGTTTACTCATATGAGGACTTTAAGATACAAAACAGATGAACATAAGGGAAAGGAAGCATAAATAATATAAAAACAGGGAGAGGGACAAAACAGAAGAGACTCATAAATATGGAGAACAAACTGAGGGTTGCTGGAGGGGTTGTGGGAGGGGGGATGGGCTAAATGGGTAAGGGGCATTAAGGAAAATACTCCTGAAATCATTGTTGCACTATATGCTAATTAACTTGGATGTAAATTTTAAAAATAAATTTAAAAACTAAAAATAAAGTTATTCTCCTGCCTAAGCACACTACCATTATTGTGCCACTAAAATTAACAATAATTCCCTAACATCAACTAATGAACAGTTCCAGTAGATTGCATTATTGTTCAAAATTATTCACTTTTCTGTTCCCTGTGGGAAGATAATACATCCCTGCCCTGCAATCTTTGCACTTGACTCCGTTGTTATGCTGCTTTAGCAAACATAATGTGAGCAGCAAGATGTTCCTCTATGGTGCAAAAGCCTTTTGAATCATTGACTGAGTTTTGGAATAAGAAGACACGTAAATCAGAACATCTGCCTGGAGCACAGCAGTAGCCAAGCCAGAAACCTATGAGTGACTTGAGCAAGAAATAAATGTTTGTTTGTAAACCACTGAAATCTAGAGCTGTTTTTAACTGCATGTTTTCCCAGTGGATTTAGAACTACCTTTAATATTTTTGGGGCCAGTATACATTCCAGATTTTCACATTGTATTTTGTTTTTATGTTTCTTAAATCTGTTTCATTCTGAAACAGTGTCCTACCTTTTCCCATCCTTCCTTCCTTTCATTTTTTCTTTTTTTATTCTTCATGAAACTTATATTTTTAAGAAGTCAGGTCAGTAATCTTATATAAGATTCTACATTGTGAGTTTGTCTATTTCCTCCTGGTGTGTTTTAACCTGTTCCTCTAAGTGCTTCCTGATCTTGGTTGCAAATTAACATCACCTTGGAATATTATTATACCAGTGTGTCTGTACATCCATACCACAAATGCTAGCCATCATGTTCTCTAATGCTCACACAATAACTTTAGAGGGTAGCAAGGGAAGAATTGGTGTCTTCTCTTAACAAAGGGGAAATCTGAGAAAAAAAGTAACTTATGTTAGGTCACATAGTCCATCTGTGGCAGAGCCAGGGCATAAATTCATGACATTCACATCCTTCCTTTCTTCATGTTGCCTTCAAACAGTTTGAGAGATTTAGATACAGATGTAGATATATGTTTCTATCTACTCCTGGATGGATATACAAGTAACTAGCAACAGCCATTGTCTGAAGTATAGAGTTAGGAGTCAGTGAGAGACTTCATCATATATTCTTTTATATTACTTGAAAATTTTTCTTGAGGATAAAAAAATAAGTACTGAATTCAAAAGAGCTTTATAAATCATAAAGCATCATAAAAAAATATTAGGGTTTAATGTTACTATTATCTACCAGCAAAAAGAAATTAAAGGTTGGGTCTTCGTGCAAAAGTTGAGTAAATTAATTTAGTAGGCCCATGTGTCAGAATAAAAGCCTATTTTTCTTTTTAAAATCACCCTTTGGAATATTTGATGACATTGGAAAATGCTCAAGGTTTAAGTGGAAAATACAAAAATGGCATAGGTGTATGATTACAATTTTGTGTGTTCCCTGTGTACAAATACAAATACAAAGAAAAGTGACTGGAAGAAACCATTCACAATGCTTTGAAGGGAGAGGGGAAATAGGAAGTATTTTCTTATATTTTCCGGTATATCCCACATTTTCTGCAAGTTAATAAATGCTATTTAGAAAGAAAAAAAATCACAACTAAACCTTCAAACTTGGTCAGAAAGAAAATTTTTACAAAATCTCACTTCGTGAGAGTGACTTGCTGCATGACAGAGGAGAAAAATCTGACAACCGTGTGCAGTACGAAAGGTACAACGGAACGCTTCTTACACGCCCGGAAGTGGATTAAGAACTACAAGGAGAGGCGAGAGAGATGAGGTCCTCCACTACAGCTAGAGCGGCCACTAAGAGACACAGGAACTTCCGGGGCGAGGCTTTCTTGGTCCTTCACCTTCCGCGGGGCGAATGTGGTCCGCATGCAATGTGAAAGTTCGCGACTGCTGGGCCGTCACTTCCGTTACTCTGAGACGGTGCTTGAAATTGGGGGCGGCCATGGCAAAGAGCAAGTTCGAGTACGTGCGGAACTTCGAGGCTGACGACACCTGCCTGGCCCACTGTTGGGTGGTGGTGCGGCTGGACGGCAGGAATTTCCATCGGTGAGCGAGTTTGGTTTGAGGCAGCAAGGTGCCCCAGGGCTTCCGGGGAATGGAACGCCAATTGTGGCGGCAGCTCTTGGTTACCGGGTAACGTGACAGCCAATGAGCGCGCGGCATTGAGCCTCGCCGTACGCGCTAGCTACCAGGTGCTTGAAGGCGTGGTCTGAGTAGTTAAACTGAGGCCGAGTGCTTTTGTGAGGAGCAGCTGGCCTGCGGCGCCCTCGAGCTGAGACCTGTTAGCAAGTCCCTGGTGGAAAAAGTCAGTCCCCGGTGCAGCATTTCAGCTCTTCAGCCAGTTGCCCGGCTATTTAGTTAGTTATATTTGAAGGCAGACTGTTTAGAGACCTTTTTAGGTCTTGCTGTGGGCAATACTTTATATGTTCTTTGATTATCAGTAACTAGCCATACGCGGGAGGAAAAATAAAAAAGAAATGTAACAGAAAGATGGGAATGTAATTCTTAAAAGTATTATTTTAATAATGGTTCTTATCACTTGTTGAGCATTTCCAAGGAGCCAGGCATAGTATATTTTTTACCTCCCTCTAATCTTCACAACAGTCCTGTGAAGTAAGTATACTTTATCTCCGTTTCGCAGAACAGGGAATGGAGACTTAGCAATTATGCCCCTTTTTCTCGGTCAGGGCGAGAACAAAGTAGACTTCTTAAATAAGTCAGGTTGTAAGCTCTCTTCCATTCATGCCCTTTTCCCTCTATAAAGGTTTGCTGAGAAGCACAACTTTGCAAAACCTAATGACAGCCGTGCTCTCCACCTGATGACCAAATGTGCCCAGACTGTAATGACAGAACTGGAGGATATTGTGATTGCATATGGACAGAGTGATGAGTACAGCTTTGTGTTCAAGCGGAAAAGCAATTGGTTTAAAAGAAGAGCCAGGTAATTCCATGTCCTAGCTCCTTGAGAATACTTCCTGTCAGCATTTGGTTTTTGCTTTTTTTAATTGGTGCCTTACAGACTGCAGATGGAATATTCCAACTGCAGAATGTATATTTCCTGTTTAGACTGTTGTACTTTTATCTTTTTTTTTTAATTTTTATTTTTTTAACGTTTATTTATTTTTGAGACAGAGAGAGACAGAGCATGAACGGGGGAGGGTCAGAGAGAGAGGGAGACACAGAATCAGAAGCAGGCTCCAGGCTCTGAGCCATCAGCCCAGAGCCCGACGCAGGGCTCGAACTCACGGACGGTGAGATCATGACCTGAGCTGAAGTCGGCCGCTTAACCGACTGAGCCACCCAGGCGCCCCTGTACTTTTATCTTTTATGTGAGCATTACATAAGCCTCTTTATCTGATTCTTTCTGCTTCATTCCTCATCACCTTAGCTTCTACATAGATCTGGCACTGAACATTAAGACTAGAAACAGACACCGTTAGAATATAATAATATTAATAATTCCTAGGTTGGCTTTAGCCAAGAACAGCCTATATGTGCTTTACAATATTGCTTAAATTTTTAATTAAGAAGGATCTCAAAATAGACAAATTTGATATTTCATTTGGCAATATATCGAAACTCTCACAGAAAACAAAGCATATATGAATTGCCTTTTTAAAAACAATGGTTCTCTTCCTTCCAAGGCTAAAAAAAAAAACACACACACAAAAACCCTCTTGAACCATAAATTCACATAACATCCTACATACAAAAATTCAGTATTAGTAAGTTACTTATTGGACTGGAAAGAGAGGCGGGCTGCTTAGTTTTTCTTGGCCCAGCACATTTTATCTCTTGGCTTGCTGGACACTTTGTATAATCACTCTGTTGCACACACAGGCTCTATCATGGTTTTGAATTAATATCATGTATTTTCTTTTTTCTTGCTCCACCCAACGTGCCTTACTTCTGCAAGTAAGTTCATGACCCATGTGGCTTCCCAGTTTGCCTCCAGCTATGTGTTTTATTGGCGAGATTACTTTGAGGACCAGCCCCTTCTGTATCCCCCAGGCTTTGATGGAAGAGTCATAGTGTATCCTAACAACCAGACCTTAAAGGACTACCTCAGTTGGCGGCAAGCAGATTGTAAGTGAAACCAAATAAACAGATGTAGTTAAACCACCAGTTCCATATATTAGAGGTGGTGATTTGATACAGGTTTGGCACATGTGTATTTTGTTTAGAATGCAGTATTTTGTATTTTTTTAATTAGTTGAAAACAATTGAAAAATTGGGAGATTCATGTAAATGTTCCCGATTTCCAGTTTTTTTGGGAAAAATTAGGAGACCTGGTAATACTAGGTCTACATTCCCACTTAGTATTAGATATTACCTATGTAGTGACTGCTGCCTTTATATATATATACACACACACACACACAGAAGCCAATGTGCCATAAACTGTACCATTCTCTCTTGTTCCCCATGGGTCACCTACTCTGCTTTATGCATTTATGTTCATGGTGGCCTCAGTGGGTGTTTGAATTGTGACTCCTGCCTTACACAACTATGATGACATGTTTGTGAGACTTACTTATTTGGTGTATCTTGATTTTCCCAGAAAAACTGGAAAAGAGCTAGGATTAATCTAAAATAACTTTGAAAGTATTCCTAAGTTTAATGTGTAAGTTAACCAGTTTATACACAGCATAAGTGAAATGAGAGAATAAAACTTTTAGGTAATAAGTTTGTTTATACTTGACCACTTCCCCCCCATCTTCCCAGTGTATGGTTCTGGGTAAATCACTAAATGTCTCCGAGATCTCTCTCCTTTCGAGGAGAGAGGTGGAGTTCTTTTTTTTTTTTTTTTTTTAATTTTTTTTTTTAATGTTTATTTTTTGAGACAGAGAGAGAGAGTTGGGGAGGGGCAGAGAGAGAAAGGGGGACACAGAATCTGAAGCAGGCTCCAGTCTCCGAGCTGTCAGCACAGAGCCCAATGTGGGGCTCGAACTCACAAGCTGTGAGACCTGAGCCGAAGTCAGATGCTTAACTGAGTGAATCACGCAGGTGCCCCAGAGAGGTGGAGTTTTACTGTTCTTTGAAACACGAGTGTTGCATAAAGATCATATCTGTATAAACAGTGCTACTCTTTTCTCCTCACAGGTCACGTCAATAATCTTTATAATACAGTTTTCTGGGCACTTGTACAACAGTCTGGACTAACACCAGTACAAGCCCAAGAGAGATTACAGGTATAAGGTCTTAACTGCATTAATACTCACCTGGGGTTGGTTTTCTGTACACTCTCCCATGCCATTTTGTATTCTTTTAAAGCTCTCTACTGTTTTGGTTTGAAAGGATATAAAGATCTTACTAGTAGCAGCTCTGCTACCTGCTTATTCTGTGACCCCAGATGAGTTACTGCTTCTCCCTGAGTCTTAGTGTCCTCAGCTAGAAAGTGGAATTGGCGACACTGGCTCTACATTCCCACGTGGTAGTGCGTGGCTGGCGCTGCATATTGGTCGCCTTCTTTAGACAGGGCACATGCTCTTTTTCATCAGTCCCACTTGGCATCTTTATCATTGTCATTCCCTGCTGGGTGCGTGTATTGTTAAGAGTATAGGCTTTGGAAGTCAAATAATTGTACTCGGGGACTTCAATTTAATTTTATCCTCTCTGCCTTAGTTCTTTATAGGTAAGATGTAAGAAGTAACAGTTCCCACTGCATAGGTTTATTGTGAGAATTAAATGGCATGAAGCACAGAAACCATAATAAACACTGGCGTTCATCATTAGATGACCAGTGCTACTTGTGGGATGACTAACTGAAATGAGGTGATGTGTTGTTATGGCTCTTAATATAATGCCTGGCACATTATAATTACACAATACATGTTTGTCATTAACAGTAATGGTGAAGATTTAGAGATAGCAGTAATAATTGGCATATTGGTAGATCTATCCCGAGTTTGGAAGAGCTTAGATTTTGATTCTTATAAGAATAAAAGCAGCTTTTGGCCTTAGGCAATTTATATAATCTTTCTAAGCTTCAGAGTTCTCTCTAAAATGGAGATGGTAATGAGGGTCAAATAAGATAACATACACTACGTAGTACAGAATAGTACTCTTTCCTGTCACCCCATCCCAGTTATGACTTTTGAAGCCAATTGTTTGCTATAGAAGACAGTTTTATGAATTTAGACATCTAAATAAGATTTAAACTGCTCTTACAGTTGAAATTCATTAGTATCTATAAGATATTTGGTAAAACCCTTCCACTTTTTTGTTTGTGGAAATTTAGATAGAGGGTGGAATGGATAGGTAGGGTGAGGGCAGAGAGCAGACATAAAAATCTTTTTATATCTTTTTTATTTTCTCAGGGAACTCTTGCAGCAGACAAGAATGAGATTTTGTTTTCTGAATTCAACATCAACTACAATAATGAGCCACTGATGTATAGGAAAGGGACTGTGTTGATATGGCAGAAGGTAATGCTGTTGTGTCCAAATTAAAATGGAGGTCAGAAAGAAGAGAGCCTGTGCCCATCCCAAACTTTGTGTCCCCTACCACATGTATAAGGATGTGACTCCATTGATTAACATGAATTAGCTCTTTTTTAAATGAGATACTATATATTATTTTGGATGCTTTTTTTGTCAGTCAGTGCTACTAATTTTGTCAGTTTGTTAGTGATCTTTGTTGTCTGGAATTTCTCTTTATAAGCAGAATCACAGATTTTAGAATTACTTCATTTATTTTCCTGTGTCATAAGCTCTCCAAATCAAATAAAACCCCATAACAGAGTACACTGCAGACAGAAGGATTTTTGCATTCATATAACATTTAAAAAATACTTTCTTCCACACTGGATAATATCATTAAGTGGTCCACCCGTCCCATGACAACTATAATATGAGGCATAGGGAAACATTGTATATGAGCGTTCTACCACTTGGAGAATGTTCTTGAGATTCCCTAGATATTCATACTTTAATATTCTGTACCTTTACCTAAATTCTTAATTTTACCAATATTTTCTCTCTGTGCCAGCTTCTGAGCATAATGACTTCTCTAAATTTATTTCCTTACATTTAGTTGTTTTTTTTTTAATGAATGTTTTCGGGTGTTAAGGGGTACCTTAAGAATTAGTCCTCCCCACTGGCAGCTTCAGCTTATTAGTATTTTAAAACCACATTTGCTCTTTAGCACAGACTTGGATACTTCTTCATGCAGATGAGAGAAGCAAAATAACAAAAACAAAAACAAAAAACCTTTAATTCTATATTTATTGTTAATAAGGAACATGGAATTACTCCTTTGTTCCTAAGACCTCCTTTCAGAATGTAGCAACTTTTTAAAAGTTTTTAAACAAATTCATGTATGTTGAGATATGTATTTGTGTATCTACCTGACAAATATTTGTTGGAAGTATATAAGTCAACTTCCTGCATATCCCCCTCTACTCTCCCAAACTCAATTAACAGTGTTAATATTTTAACTTTTATCTGTAGGTGGGTGAAGTCACAACAAAAGAAGTCAAGCTGCCAGCAGAAATAGAAGGAAAAAAGATGGCGGTGACTCGGACCAGGATTAAGCCAGTGCCTTTATATTGCGATATTATTGGGGATGCTTTCTGGAAGGAACATCCAGAGATCCTAGATGAAGACAGCTGATCCTTTGCTTTTCAGTCCTGGCATGCTTAACCATGCAAGACCCCTAAGTTTCCTGGCAGCAGGTGGCCCTAGGATCCTTACTACCAAGAACAGTGTGCCAGGAATAACATGACTGATTGGAAAGGGACCAGGAAAAGAAGGGATGTATGGGGGTGGTTATCTTGTTCTGCTTTAAGTAGAACATTTTTTTTGCAGTATTGGAACATGGTTCCTTCTGTAGAAGTGCATTTAAAAAAAAAAAAAATTGTGGTCCTATTTTTATAAAGCAAGAACTACTTTATGCTTTGCAGAATGAATCATTTTTACATTGTGGCATAAATCTTAAAAAAAGTGTCCAGCTCTTTCCACCTATGGTAGATGATGAACCTAAACTTTACTCTCAGCCACCTGTTAACTACAGAATCCACTGACCTTTAAAGCCACCTTTCTTACCCGTGTACTTTGACCTGGAGATAAGTAATGGGTTGATGGTTGCAGATGCCTCTGAATTCAGGAATTCCAGGGAGAATGAGCGCTTTGTGCCAGTTACCAAGTTGGCACCTTTGGCTGAACAAATGAGTAGTAGTTTGGATGTCTTTATATGAATATTCCATAGATTGATTTTGTGGAGTTGTCAGCATGATCGTCATCTTGCCAGGGGTATTTCCAAGGCCACTTTTACCTCTTTCTAAAAAGAAAAGGAATTATGTGTATACATGAAAGAAATAAAATGTGTGAGAATGAATGAACAAGAAGGGAGAAGCATTTACTCCATTTTTTCTAGATACTTCAGTTTTAAAAGTCCCCTTCCTATTGGATTCCTGAAAAGGATTCTCAGGTAGCCTCTATGTAATCAGAACACTGGCATTTGAATTAGCACTTCCCTTGGGGTCACAAGTGGCAGGTGTCAGAGGACACCTAATAGTTCCAGCTGCAGATGGGTTAGTTCCAGCTGCAGACGGGGGAGGAAAAGCGGAGGACAGCAGCAGTAATTTCGAGAACCACCACTAGCGAGGGGTCCCCCTCAAGTGGGGGTAGGTGGTGAGAGAACTCCCATTGCCTGCTGTCCTGGTTTCATATTTCAGAGGAAAATTGTTTGGCTCTAGTAGGAATTAAGAGGCAGTCTACATTTTAGTGCCTGGTCTTGCATTGCAGACTTCACAGCCACGAAGAAAATGTATTTTTGAAGGCAACGGCTGGTCTCATCCTCCGCTAATTGATACTCCATCTGTTGGAATCATTTTTTTCCCTTCATGTACTCACTGCACAGGAAGAAATATGGTGCATGTTTGGTAATTGATAAAAATCTCTGAGAAAATAAAGGTTTCAACTCCCTTGGCCTACGTTTCCACTTATTTTTCTCATACAAATACAGTGTGTGAATTCAACTTTTGTATATATGTCTTTACATAAGCCAGGATAAACATACCTTCATCACCGTGGTGGTTCACAGACTTCTACATACAAAAATTTACTTGGAATGCTTGTTTTACATTCTTCTTCCAGCACGCCTCGATGAAGATTTGAGGTTTGCTCATCTGATTTTTAACCCCAAAGGCCTCTGATGCCTATGGTGGGTGATCTGTGGCACTTTGGGCTGTAAGGCCGTCGGTATCCTGTGATAGGTCAAGTCAGGCAATAAGGTAATGTAGCTCTGGACTGGCGAATGTAACAATGGTACATGATAAGTGGACATTAAAGTACAAACTTTCAGGACAAAACCACCCAAAGAAATGTGGTTTCTGTGGGTGTTATGTGATACAAAGGCTCAATTTTGTCATAAGACAGAGGGACAAGCATTTGTTGAATTAGCAGCAGTTTACAGCTTTGTTTTTTGTTCTCAGAAGTTTTGAGCAAAGGTATGTATGTTTCATACTCTTGCCATAACTTAACCTGTAGCGATGGTGTTTCTTTGTTGCCACACGTATTTGTTCCAGCATATATTTCACAGTTGTATGTTAATTTTCATTGTGTTCTCTAAGGTAAAGAATGCATTCTCTTGGGCTTTGCATAGCTTAAAGAAACGTTAAGACATACGCAAAAAGAACTAGTATAGAATTAACACTAGTTGATAGTTTGGTAGGGAAGTGGCAATTAGGAAAGTGATTTGTGTGGCTTGTAGGTAACTGGAAACACCTTGGCTGTGCTGGATGAGAGGGTAATACCTGGCCTTCTGTGTAGACTATCACTTTATTTTATTTTTTAAATATTTTGAAAGAACAAGCATGAGTGGGGGAGGTGTAGAGAGAAAATCCCAAGCAGGCTCTGTGCTAACAGCAGCACTTGGTCTCACTGTGAGATCATGACCTGAGTGGAAATCAAGATTTGACACTTAACCCACTGAGCCACCCAGGCACCCCTAGACTATCATTTAATAGCAAAAAGCAAAAAT